>NC_026003.2:113145478-113372978 GCF_000442705.2 Elaeis guineensis
GGAGTCATACCTATTATACATCGGCCTTGGACTCCATCGTCGGGGTAAGGCTCGCTTATTAGTTAGGGACCTACTTGATTCAGTCGGAGCCCCACTCTTCTTCTACTTCTTCTTCTGACCTTTGCTTTCGGTTTGGCGCCAGTCAGAGGCTCCTTCGTCCACACGCATGTACTTGTACGTGCGCTCCAAGAGTTTAGCATACATTCGAGGGAGAGTCTTGTCCAGTAAATATATAAATCGAGTCTCCCTCAGACATCCTTTCATGGCCGATATGACCATGTCTTCATTAAGGTCCCTGACCTCAAATGTGGTCGTACTGAATCGGAGCACAAAATCTTCGAGTGTCTCGATCTTTTCTTGCTTGATTGAGAAGAGACTATCAGAGGTTCGTGGCGGCCTCCGACTGGTGCTGAAGTGGGCCACGAAGGAACATTCCAGCTATCCGAAAGAGTGGATGCTTTTCGACCGAAGCCCGGAGTACCAGGCTCGAGCAGCTTTCCGAAGTGTGGTTGGGAAGCTGATGCATAGAAGAACATTGGTTGCCCCTTGGATTGTCATGAGAGCCTTGTAGCTCTCAAGGTGATCAACTGGGTCGGTGAAACCGTCATAGGGTTCCACATGCGGCATCTTGAACCGAGTCAGGATCAATTCGTCCAAGATATGTCGAGAGAGAGGTTGCGCGGTATGAAAATCAAAATCGTTTGAAGATTTCTGACTATCCATTTGTAGTTGGGCAAGTTGACGGTCAATTTTCTCGAACTTACATTCGTAGTCTTCGAGCCGCTGTTGGTGGGAAACTCCAGGGGTTGAACCTCCTGATGAGTTAGAGGGGGAAACAGACGGTGTTCGCCGTCACTTTCCCTTCCTTGCCAAATCCAACTGAGAAGGAGAGGGGCACCGTGAATGGTGGATGGTGCGTTGAGAGCGCTGCGAGTGCCGCTGCTCGTTCTGATGAGAGAGCCAAGATGACTGTTTTAGAGGAAGAGATGGAGATTGCCGTGGATGACGGCGGCTGTGCCTGGATGGCACCGAATGCGTCACTGGTTGCTCCACCGACGGCTATGGTGGCTGGGTCTGCTGCTGGAGGCTTCTGACCGTCTCTATAAGAACATTCATTTGCTGCACGATTGCAGCAATCTGAGTGTCCGTGGTGACCACGGGTCACGGAGAACTGGACTCTACTATCTGAGATAGGGGAGGAGCCTCTTCCCGATGGGAAGAATGCCTTGCCGATACGATCGCTGTTGACTGTTGAGCTATGATTTTCGTCATTGCGAGTTATCTTTTCTCCTACCTGGCGCGTCAGTCTGTTGCGGCCAGCTCCCTCGTCGTCTGTCGTCGGGAACGAGAACCTGCAAAACAACGTCTACACTGACCGGAGTTATCTCCGACGGAGAACCTCCGATGCTTAAGTCAGAGAGGGAGACTGGATAACAGTATTTTTGAATGAGAAATGTGGCAAAGCTCAGCTTGAAAGTGACTTTCTGATGCCGTTGCCATACCCCCTTTTTATAGATAAGATAGTTGTAACCATCGGATATGGTCCTGTATTGTATGGCGTAGAATCATTGAGCTGTAATCTCATGGTGGATTATTAATTTCTACGGATTACGCCGCGATATTTGAGGGATAACCGTCCATGACAGTTATGATATGTCAAATGAGACGACCGACTATGCTTCGGGGGTTGACCGTCGGTTGAGAACTCTAAAATACCGACGGTCGAAGTAGTCCGCTATCTGTAGTATCCGAACATCGGTCGCTTGCCGATCTTGAGTCAGTGAGATGTGTTCGGTTGAGAGTAGTGTCGGTCTGTTTGATCGATGTTCGATCGGTAGTCGCTTTCAGGATCATGTCTGCTTGTGAGACTAAAGTCGGGTGTCGGTCGGTCTGCGTTGGAGATCAGTTGGTTTATGGGGATTGATCGGTTTATCCCAACAATATATATATATATATATATATATATATATATATATATATATATATATATATATATGTATACACACGTATATACGTGCGTGCGCACGTAAAGAGACGGGGAGAGAGAGAGTCCCAGATACTGTGAAGGATGTCAGCGGGCCATTGGTTGCAACTCTTTCCTTCCGGTTGCTGAGAGTGCAGGTGCCGTGCATTTAAATGGGCCTCATATCATTATATGGGTCTCCATAATACTGTGCATATTGTGGCTACAGTAATATATATATATATATATATATATATATATATATATATATATATATATATAGGGCAGAGATAAGGAGAAGAGAATGCTCGTTGTTGAGGTGAAAGTTGCGCAGGTGAGACTGGAACTGGCCTTTCTCGCAATTGGGGCAATTGGTTTGACAACCCACGTGAGAGAGACGTGAGAGAGATGGGAGATCTGAATTAGTTCAGTGCACTTGATAGGGCGGCAGATTTGAAGATCTCTCTGTAGAATGTCTCTTTCCAATGAATGGGTGCAGTGCCTGTCATGTGAAGCAGCAGGGAAGTGGACTTGAGCCAGCCCTAGGGCATGGCCCCAGCTTTGCTCGATCCGCATTTGGCCCCAGTTCCCAGAAACAACGACAGCATGCAAGGAGCCAATGGCGTCCTGAGTTGATCATGCTTTGGTGTGCTCGTCTTGATAAAGCCCAGAGTAGGTTGTAGCCAAAACACTGGAATTGGACAGCTCCAAGCGAAGTGGAGATCCGAACTTTCGATTTTATTTTTTGCAGCCAAACAAGCGCGATATAAAATTAATAAATTAGGGATCCATATGCAGTTTTGTAATATAACCAGGCAACGTGCATGGAAGAGTTTTTTATTAAGACGTTCCATGTAGAACTGTTGATACTGCAGATAGTTTGCATTTCTGGTATTAAAAATTACAGCTCAGGGGCTATAAATTCTAAACAGAGTTGAGCAAATAATCAAAATTTGAAGAAATCATCCAATCTAATCTAATAAACATCGATTTCAATAAAAGATATAAATCGGATAGGATCAAACTAAAATTTTTAAAAAATTAATTATTTACGATCAAATTCGATTTTTATATTTTTAAATCATATAAAATCGAACCAAACCGATGTAATATTTCACAAACTTTCATTTTGAGGTGACATCGTTTAGATTTTAATATTTTATTTTAAAAAATACTATATTATTTATTTAAATTTATAAAAATATTAATATTGAATTGTTGATGAAAATACATCAATTTAAAATAATTCAAAAGTAAAAATTTTTATTTAAGTAAATCTTTCAATTTTTTATTTTATTTTATATAGATTCAAAAATAAGCTCAAAATTTATAATTTATAAAGTTTAATTTTTTTTATATTAAATTGATAAAAAAAATAAATAAATTTAGATGGACCAATATTGGTTGTAAAATTAATATTGGGTCAACATTGAAGTCCAAACTGATACAATCCATCCGAATCTGCTACAAATCGTTCACTTCGGTTTCAAACGGTTTATACATGGTAAATGATCGACAGTGGATTAAATTTTTTTAAATCCGATTAAGTTCTATCCGATGAATTTTTTTTTTCAATCCGACCAAATTCGACCTGTGCCCAGCTCTAATTCTAACCTGTTATCTAATGACTGTTATGCATATTAAAAAAACCACAATTTTGAAATTATGGAGGTTTTTTTTCCCTCAAAATTCTATATCATTTTCTATATAGAAAATACTTTTTCTTTAGATTATCTATACAAACCTTGCCGTATCAAATAAAAAAAATTTAAAATTCTAGTGGCAAACAAATAAGACAGATTTCTTCTATTACAACCATTGCAAAAATAAAGAAAGTTAAAAAATCTTGACTTGTGATATAATAATTAAGGAAAAAATCAGCAACAAAAAAAGATCATCAAAATTATGATAGAAATTAACTAAGAAAAAATTAAAAATACCATTTGCAAACAAATAAGGAAAAAGCCTAATAGAAGGATTTTTTTTTAATTCTAATGAAAGTTTTTTGCTTTTTTCATATCAAAAAGTTGAATTTTCTTTTTCTTTTTTTTTTTTATCGAGATCGTACCAAGAAATTCTTTTATCTCTATGATTCTCTCACCACCATTTTGTAAAAGTAAACACATAAGGATAAAAGTAGAGAATGAAAAAACAAGCTCGAAAGGATTAAGGAAAATATTACAATAAAAAATCTGTAAGAGTGAACAAAACAGGAAATTAAATAGATTGGCTGCAAAATATATAGGATAAATTTCATTACAATATCAGCATATGTATATAAATATGGAAGAAAATAGCTATCAACATATAAAGAAAATCTAATTATTTTAATATCTTATATTTTATATGATTATGACTTTTTTCCCACTAATAAACAGTGCATGTGCTCGGTTGTTAGTTTTTCATAAATATACTGCATGCAGAGACAACGACCCATTTGATCAATCCTCACATGAAACTGACAACATGGGACTTAGTAACCAATCTAAAAACATGCTTAGAGACCACCAAATATGTTTTTGTAAATATGGACTCATTTGTTTGGTTGGTGGGAAGTGGAGCAGGAAAGAGATATTTTTTGAAAAGTGGCTTGTTTGGTTAGAGTTCTAAAAAAGTATTTTTCATAAAAAATCATTTTCCACGTTTCATGTGAAAATTCATGGAGGAGGTGAGTTTTGATACTTTCTGTAATATAAGAAGTGGTGATATTTTTTTCTTTTCTAAAATATTTTTTTAAGATCCATAGATTAAATTTAGTAAAATATCAATTGATGGTTAGGATAAAATACTAAATAGTAATATAATATAATATTAATATTATCTTAATATTTTTTATAAATATAATATTAATAATTATTATATTTTAATATTATTTTAATATTTACATTAATATAATATTTTTATTAATATCAGTATAATATTTATATTAATATAATATAATATTTATATCTATATTAATAATTTTATTATATTAAAATATTCATATTATATTAATATAATATTAATATATTAGTGTTATATTAACATAATAAATTATTATGGTCTAATGCTATATTATAATATATTAATATTATATTTATATTAATATAAATATAATATTTATATTTATATAAAGTTTATAAGTAAAAATGTATGGTTTTATATCTACTAAGGATATAGTAGGTATTTTATATAGTTTTTTCAAAAAAATAAGTACTCATCCCAACATAAACTACTTGATAATAAGTCACCTTTCCATGGTCAATCAAATATATCAAAATTCTACTCTTAGAAAGTACCAATTAGCATGGGGTGAGTGTTTTTTTACCCAAACACCCGTGCGGTGCCTCAGCATGCCACACACCAAGGCCAACCCTCTATCGTCTTTTCACTCCACTGCAGAGATCAAGAACGTATAGAGTAGTCTAGACAAATCTTTCAAGGATAAAACTTCAAGATATTCTCTTCCCGCATAATGTGGCCAGCTCGTCTAACCAACATTGTCCATACAATTGTGCCACAGCGGATCCATCTCCTACAAGTTTGAGAGTCCTCAAAAGATTATTTTTTGAAAAAGAAAGTTCTTCTCACAAACCAAATAAGTCCTATATTATGTACGGATTATTGAACAATTTTTCTTATAGACATCTCATATAGATAGGTCTGGCCATATATTCGATCGATGCAAGTTTGCGCTGCGCCCAGGTATCAAATAGCCTCAGCCCAACCCAGACTAATGGTTAAAATATAGGGCCCAGGCCAGGCCCATGTCTGATGTCTAATTTTATTCATTTATTTTTCTTGATGCTGCTGCTTCTGGACTCTCTGCTGCTTCATCTCTTCTCCTCCTCTGCATGGATTTGAACATCTTTACTGATCCACTCACAATAATCTAAATACATCAAGAAAAATTCAGGAAATTAAAATTCCAAGAAAACAAGATCTAGAGAAAATAAATGTCCATGCTTCCTGCCGAGATCAACTATAATCCACAAAAAACAGAAGAGAAATTTGAGAGGAATTAATAGAGCAGAGAGCTCCACTATAATTCTTCTTAATGGCCAATAGACAAATGGACTTCCTCACATAAATATTAGAAACAAATGTCATCCTGCTCAACCATGTCACACTGGACAACAGCCATCGGAGTTGGTCACCGGATTTTATCATTGCCTCAACCACCAAGGTTTCAATGCTCCAATAGAGAGATAGCTTTTTTTTCTAAATTATTCAGAATTTATGATATATATATATTTTTAAAAAATTCTTCAGGATATATTGATGGCTACTCCAAAGTTGGGCTCAACGATCATTTTCCTGAGAAAACGTCAATTAAAGACTGAACTTATATCGGCGGCCTATATGCCGATATTGGGTGCCAATTGCGTATAGCCCTTGTTTACCGTAACATTACGTCATAATAAACTGTTGCCGCTCGATACTTGATTTTCACCGACTCGGTTTCCAGGAGGAAGCCGGTCAAGCGCTGCAAAAGGGGTACAGCAAGCGATCCGATATTCCGATCCCACTGCCATGGAATCGAGCAAGACCAGGCCCCGGTCCTTCGAGATCCACATGGTGACGGCCGCCGACTCCCCGGCGTTCTCCCTCCTCCGCTGGGCTCTCCACCGCACCCCCGTCGTCGGCCTCGACGCGGAGTGGAAGCCCTCACGGAAGAACCACCACCAATACGGCGAGCGCGACGGCGGTGGCGGTGGAGCCACCTCCGCGCCCGGCCATATGCCGTCCTTTCCTAGCGTTTCCCTGCTTCAGATCGCCTGCCGGGTCCGCCGCGAGCCGTCGGATCCGGCGGTCGGCGAGTCGCCCGTGTTCTTGGTGGACCTGCTCTCCGTCCCGCTCCCCGCCCTTTACGAGTTGCTCAAGGAAATGTTCGTGGATCCGTCGGTGCTGAAGCTCGGGTTCAAGTTCAAGCAGGACCTCGTCTACCTCTCCTCCACCTTCTCCTCCCAAGGCTGCCATCCCGGCTTCGACAGAGTCCTCACTCTTTCTCTTTCTCTCTGTTTTAGCTATTTTTTTGAAGTTTTATATGAATTTTGAATGTGAATATTGGTAAAAATTTGCAACTTAAGGTTGCCCAATATGGGAATCACGAGGCAGTTCAGAAATTCCTGGCCAATCTAGAACAAAAATATTAACATTTTGGTGTAGCCAAAATAGGTACGTTTCACATTCTTTGGGGCATAAGTTTGTTGACTAAGTGGAATATTGGGACTCCTATCAATAGCATAAGTTTGGTGAGATCTTGCATTTCCATGTTGTCCACTATTCCTTTTGGTCAGACTTTAAATATATATATATATATATATATATATATATATATATATATATATATATATATATATATATATATATTGTTATTCGGCTACATCCACTTTGTTAAAATAATCTTATTAGATGTCAGTTTATTTGTGGTTCCTGTTGAATTTTTTTGGGGTATGGTTGATATAATTGATTAATTTCTTCGATAGTGTTGAAATGCAGTCCATTTCTGTTTTCTTGGATTTCTTGCCAGTTCTGTTCTGGGAGATACACTAAACATTTAGTACCAAGTAATATTACATTGCTCAATTCATCTCTTGACGGATTCTGATCTGCTTTCTATGGTTGAGAACATGCTAGTTCTGCTCTTCTTGATGTATCTCACTTGCTCTTTTTCTTGGTCTCACCTCGTTTTACAACTTAATGGCAACCCTTTATAGTTGTTATGGAATGCAAAGTTATCAAATGGCATTCACCCCTTCAAGAAAGAAAAATGCTGCCATCAAGGTTTTTGCCTGATGTTACATGGAATTTGTGTCATTTGTTTGAGAAAAATGCTTTAATTAGTTGCAGTAGGTCTGCAAGTAAATGCACATTATCTTTTTTCCTCACCATTTGTACAAGCAAAGTTCTGTGATGTTGCCACCGTAAGCTGATTTTTTAGGTGCATGCTAGGATTTCACTTACCAATGCCCATGGAATCAGGAGTTACTTTTATTAAAACAGGTGGCATGAGTGTTTTCAATTGTGGCATGATTCTTGGCCTTTTGTTTAGCCTGAGGGCAAAAATATAGCTGGTGGAAAGGTGCCATTTTTTCATTGTGGGGATATCAGCAATAAAGTAGGAATATGTCTTGCTAAGAAATCTGTACTTGTTGAGGCCAAATGAAGTGATAAGGAGGTTGAGTGAAAAGAATGGAACAACAGTTGATCAAGATGATGTGATGAGGGACAGATCCAGGATTTTCTGCTCGGGAAGGGGGGCAACAATGACTTCCATTAAAGATCGGGATAATAGCCATCAGTCAAATGGTATCTTTCATGTGTAATTATATAACGCTATGTGTGACATACTTTTTTAAGGACGAAGGTGCCTGTATCACTTGTTAATCACCAGTTAAGCATATGTAATTTTGCAATGAGTAATGAATGATTAAAATTTTTTATATTATTAATATATCTTAGATTATTTTATTTCTTATATTATCTAAAGTAAATAACTACTGCATATTATGTTATGATTGACAAAAAGCTAAGTAATATAAATTTTTTAAACAAATGTAAGAATAATGGTACTTAATTATGCTGTAATTATATTGAAAAAAATAAAAGGATACATAATTCATTTATTGGTTCCAAAAGCATATAAATTTTGTTAATGTGTTCTTCTAGAACTTAAATGCAGTTAAATCACTATTTATATATTGAAAAGCAAAAAAATTGTAATAATTGCATGATCCGCAAATGTAGCGGCAAATGCAAACATCCTGAGTTGGTGACGTTAAATAAAAACTGCAACATGTATAGAATAGTATAAACAAGGTGAAGGAATAGAATTACACAACTTCCAACTTTATCACACTATAAAATAAAAAAACATTTTAATGTAGCATTATGATGTTAATAGTGGTAAGAGAACAAAAAAAGGAGTTATAATGATTGAATTCTTGCAATGGGACAATAAGGGGACCTTAAAAACTCAAATTTTGCATTAGCCAATTCATACATCCGCTTTTTTTTGGGGGCTCCTTTTCCTCTTCTTGAGCTGGGGTGAATAGACTACAATTTTGTCTCCTTCTTCATTTTGGCCGTATGTGGAAGAGCCAGAGGATGCAGCAATGTATCCCAAGTTTTTCTTTCCTTCGTTAGAGAGAGAGAGAGAGAGAGAGAGAGAGAGGGTCGGTGTGATTGAGATATTTTAGGAGTGGTTAAGTATAATGAGAAGAGTGAGGACTTTAAATTATAAAGGGAACCTTTTCACGGAACCTTTCACTTACTCTTCTTTTCTTGTTAAAGGTTTAAATCAAATTGCGGAATTGGAAGCTAGAGGGGTGGGCTTGTTAGAACTTTTTTTTTTTTGGGTTGGGGGCAAGATCTATTAGTCCAGGAAGTTAGGGAGGGTGGAAACAATATATTATAAATGACTTTCGTGGGCCTTTTCTTGGTGTTTTTTTTTTTTGGGGGGGGGGGGTGGGGGGTGTGGGAAGGCAAGATGATCCACCTTTGGATGTAGCACTTTTTATTGAAACATTTTGAGATAGGGTGTTAACCATAGAAACTTGTTTGAGATCACCAACATATTTGACTGCTCCAAGATTTTGTGTTATGAACATCATTATAGCGAGGTGGCTGATGATATGAGCAAAACTGACCTAGTTTCTAATTAACTTATCCTAGCCTAAACAAATGCAAAAACTTGACCATGGACAAATTCCCAAGTGGGATTTGCCACTTGTTCTCATGTTTGTCTGTCCACTGTTACTTGGAAAGGAGGTCTGATGTGAGGTGGCATCACCAAAGTGGTGCATACATCAGAGCCATCAAAAATCGACAATATGATTTAAATTCGATTTGGATCGAAGAAGCCTCATTAGATTGATTTTACTTTAGTTATTTATTTTCAGTCAATAAATTTTTAATGCATTTAGCTTTGGATCTATAGGGCCATACTTGGATTTGTCCACGTCACTTTTGAGCCACCACTCTCCACATGCCAAGAGAAGAAATATGCATGCCAGCGTATGCCGTGCTCATGCTAAGTTGTGTCAAGCATCAAGCATTCACATGGAGTTCCATTTCTTCCCTAGAATTCCTTAAGAGTTCTTGGCTACTTATTTTGTTGAAGGCTGATTTCTTTTTCATGGTAGATTATTTTATCACATATAATACTTTACTTTTTGTGCAGGGCTGATTTCTTTCTTGTAAAAGATAAGAGATTCCTAAAGAAACAGGATCCTTAGAGTCCTATATAAATCTTTGTATCTTCCATGAAGAGGACGATGAATGATTTTACAAACTCCACAAATATTTGTGTCAATCGCTCCGAGAGAAAGAGGGTGTGAGATCCAAAATCGCCCCACAAGGGGAGGGTGTGAGGCCCACTTTCTATCCTACTCCTACTTAAGATCCAGTGTTCCTGCGACTCTGATTTGACTCCACCATCTACCCATGCAAGCCTATCCCGCTAAGAGAAGATCTGTCTCTTCCAGAATTTCCGTCTATCGTGCTGAGAGGAGTGATTTCTTATTCTACAGATCATATGCTGTCAAGGACCTTCATTCTTTTTCAGTTGATTTTTGATTTTTTTTTTTTTAATCCGATGTTGGTAAAGACCTAGTTCTTTATCGATGGATCTGTTTGGTTAAAAGATTAAGAGCCCTAATCAGAGTAGTTTCTTAACTACCACGATCCGAATTCTTATCATTTTCTTGGATTTTTCTCACGTGTTTAATATTTTATTTTCTCTCATTCCATTCATATTTCTTTTTTTGCATTTACTCGTGAACATGTTTAATTTCTGCTATCTGTTTATGAAATTTTCTATTGCTAGTAGTTTACTGATCTCTCGAATAACATTCGTCTGCATCATTTAGATTAATCTCGCTTTAGTCTCGTATCAATCAATCACGCCTCCTGAGCAGAGAATAGGCAATTCTATACTGTCTGTCCTGTGAATAATGAGCCCCTGGCTGGACGTGATTTGTTGTTGATGAGCAGAAGAGAGCTTAATCATTAGGATTGATTTTCTTTTTCTCTCTTCTTTAGGGTTGTCCCGCATCAATTTGGTATCAGAGCCGGTTGATTAGGACTTTAGTTTAAATTCAGCAATTTAAATTTCCGCAAGTTAAATTTTCGTACTCTAAATTTCGTATTTTACTTTCAAGCATTTTAATTTTTATTACACCTTATTTCTGCATCCTAGAGTTGCATGACCACTAAATCAGGTATCTGGTACCAACATCCTACTTCCCCACCCAACACCAATATGGATCCCAATATAGCAGCCATCATTAATGCTCTGACTGAAAAGTTTGATGACATGAAAAATTTTATGAAAGCCATGGATGAGAGAATAGTGGTATTAGAAGAAGCTAGGCAGAAACAACCTGAATTTGTCTCTCCGACTACCTATAGGACAAAGAGGTAGGAATCTAGAACTTGATCGACCTATAGGGGCACGCCCGCACCATAACCAGTTCGATCAAGATGAGCATATTCTTAGGAATGTGAAGGTCGAAGCCTCAAGTTTTGATGGTTGTCTAGATCCGAGAGAGTACTTAAGATTGGGAATCAGGTATGGACCATTATTTTGAATGGTACGAAATGTCTAAAGCAAGGAGAGTTAGGTTTGCTAGGATGCAATTGGTTAGGCAAGCCCGACTTTATTAGGAAAGTGTTGAGCGCCTTCTCAATCAGAGAAGACAAGATCCGATAGAAACCTGAGATGAGATGAAAGAAAAAATCAGAGAGAAGTACCTCCCCACCTCTTACCAACAAAGACTTTTAGATCAATGGCAGAGGCTTACTCAAGGGAATAGATCAGACACCGAGTATATCACGAGATTTGATGAATACCTCATGAGATGTGGAGTAGCCGAAGATAAGGTTGTTACCTTATCTAGATTTAGAGTTGGATTACGAGAGAATATTCAGCGTGAGCTCTTTCTGCGAGAGGTAACTACGTTGGAACAAGCTTATCAACTTGTCTTAGACTTTGAGAGATTTTTTAGATATTCGACTCTCCGTCGTCTTGAACCCAATCGAGTAACCCCTTCTGGATCGATACCTAATATTAATCAAACTCCTAGTAACGGACCTCCACTTACAAATCCTATTGGGAGAAAAGAAGATAAAGGAAAAGGAGCTATAGGAGAGTTATCAAAAGGAAGTAGTTCTCGATTCCATTGCTTCAAGTGCCATGGTTACGGTCACTTTGCTGCACAATGCCCCAACCGATCATTATTCGTAGAAGAATTAGAAAGAGAAATTCTAGAAAATATTGAGGAGGAAGTTTATGAAGCTGATCCAGATTTAACCGAGCAATTTGAGAGTACTGAGGACATCTTAGGTTATGCCGCACCCGAGTCAGACCTTAGGCTTGGAGTCGTTAGGTATGTCCTAGCACAAACTAAGGAAAGTGAAGACTGGCGTAGGACCTCTATTTTTCATATCTTCATAAAATTTGGCGATAAAATTTATAAGATGATCATTGATAGCGGTAGCTGTATCAACGCCATCTTCATCGACACGATTAAGCGATTAGGATTAACTCCTGTGGATTATCCCAGTTCATATCGTGTGTCTTGGATTGATTCCTCCTCTATTCCCATCAAATTTAGATGCCGTGTGCCCATCCAGCTTCATTCCTACCAAGATCATGTGTGGTGCGATGTCTTACCCATGAAAGTCGGAAGTATCATATTAGGTCGGCCTTGGCTATTCGACAATGATGTTACGATTTATGGCCGAACCAACTCCTGTAGCTTTACTCATCAGGGTAATAAGATCACGATTAATCCTTCCCCACCTAAGGCTACTAATAGAAAGATAGGCGATGGACCAAAAGAAAACCTCAAGAAAAGCCTCCATCTGATAGGTGCTAAAGAATTAGAGACGACCATGAGTGAAGGATCACCAGTTTGGATGCTTGCTGCTAGAGAAGTTCGTGAGGATTCTAAGGTGAATTATCCTAAGGAAGTAGCTAGCCTTCTTAGTGAGTTTCATGATGTCTTTCTTGAGGATCTTCCAGATTACTTACCGCCTATGAGAAACATTCAACATGTCATTGATTTAGTTCCTGGATCTACTCTACTCAACTTGCCCCACTATAGGTTGAACGCTAATGAGCATGCCGAGCTACAAAGACAAGTTGGAGAGCTGATAAAAAAAGGATTTGTGAGGGAGAGTTTGAGTCCTTGCGCGGTTCCTGCACTACTGACTCCAAAGAAGGATGGTACATGGAGGATGTGCATAGATAGCCGTGCCATTAACAAGATCACTATTAAGTACCGCTTCCCCATCCCTAGGTTAGATGACATGTTAGATATGATGGTCGGATCCACTATCTTTTCTAAGATTGATCTTAAGAGTGGTTACCATCAAGTAAGGATTAGACCGGAAGATGAGTGGAAAGCTGCTTTCAAGACAAAAAATGGTTTATATGAGTGGATGGTGATGCCATTTGGATTATCTAATGCCCCTAGTATCTTCATGAGGTTGATGACCCAAGTACTACGACTATTTATAGAAGTATTTGTAGTCGTATATTTTGATGATATTTTGATCTATAGTCGAACTAGGAAAGATCATCTAGATCATCTCCAAAAAGTGTGTCGAGTTCTTAAAACAGAAAGCTTGTATGCTAATCCTAAGAAGTGCACTTTTATGACAGACCATATCATCTTTTTAGATTTTGTTGTTACCCCCAATGGTGTATCTGCTGATCCTGAAAAGATTAGAGCAATAGTTGAGTGGCCGGTGCCTAAGAGTGTGCATGACATGTGGAGTTTTCATGGATTAGCAACCTTTTATCGTAGGTTCATAAAAGGGTTTAGCACCATAGTCGCTCCCATCACTGATTGCATAAGAAAGGAAAAAATTTAAATGGACTAGGACAGCCAATAGAGCTTTTCTAGACATTAAGGACAAGATGACCCATGCCCCAATCTTACGTCTCCTTGATTTTTCTAAGGTTTTTGAAGTAGCGTGCGATGCGTCAGGAGTTGGGATTGGTGGTGTCCTTAGTCAAGAAGGTCATCCGGTAGCATACTTTAGCGAGAAATTTAACGATTCTAAACTCAAATATTCTACCTACGATAAAGAGTTTTATGCGGTAATCCAAGCTTTAAGATATTGGAGGCATTACCTACTACCGTAAGAATTTATTTTGTACTCTGACCATGAGGCCCTTAGATTCTTGAATTCCCAAAAAAAATTGAATCATAGACACGGTAGGTGGGTTGAGTTTTTGCAAGCCTATACTTTTGTTTTGAAACACCGTACAGGTATAGAGAATCGTGCTGCTGATGTCTTGAGTCGTCATCATACTTTGCTGTCCACTGTTAGTATAGAAGTTGTTGGTTTTGATAAGGTTAAAGAAAATTATGAGGAGTGTCCAGATTTTGGTGACATACCGCTTTACGTAAGGGGCCATCTAGAGAATGTAGTGAATATACCCTTCAGGATGGTTACCTATTTAGAGAAACTAGGCTGTGTATACCCTGTACATCTTTAAGAGATTTTTTAGTTTGGGAATTACATGCTGGAGGATTAGCTGGACACTTTGGTAGGAATAAAACTATAGAGTTGGTAGAAGCCCAGTTCTTTTAGCCAAGCTTGAAAAGAGATGTCGCCCGAATTGTTGTCCAATGTAGAACATGTGCCGTGGCCAAACAGAGAAAACAAAACACTGGCCTATATACACCCTTACCTATACCAGACTGTCCTTGGCAAGATGTTAGTATGGATTTTGTTTTAGAATTACTTAGGACAGCTAGGAAGCATGATTTTATTTTAGTGGTTGTAGATAGATTTTCAAAAATAGCCCATTTTTTGCCCTGTTGCCAAATGTCTGATGCGTCGAAAGTTGCGAGGATATACTTTGATGAGATTGTTAGACTACATGGATTGCCTAAAACCATTGTTTCTGATAGGAATGTTAGATTTATGAGCTACTCTTGGAAAATCCTATGGCACATTTTAGGCACAAAACTAAAGTTTTCTTCTGCCTATCATCCGCAAACCGACGGTCAGACCGAAGTGGTTAATAGGAGTCTTGAAAATCTTTTGCGTTGCTTGATTGGAGAACATATGGGTAACTGGGATCTTTTGCTGCCCTGAGTCGAATTTGCATATAATAGCTCTGTTAATAGGTCCATTGGCATGAGTCCTTTTGAAGTAGTTCATGGATATCAACCTAGAAAACCAATAGACCTCATCCCACTACCCATGCATGCTAGGATTTCCGAATCTGCAGAGTCATTTGCACAGCATGTCAAGAGTCTGCATAAAGAGATCAGTAAAAAAATTAGTATGAGCAATAAAGTTTATAAACAGAATGCAGATTCTCATCGACGTGTTCAAGAGTTTGCAGAGGGAGACTATGTGATGGTTCGATTGAAGCCTGAACGGTTTCCATCCGGAACTGTGAAGAAGTTACATGCCCGAGGAGCAGGTCCGTTTAAGATCATAAAGAAAATCGGATCAAATGCGTATGTTGTGGACCTATCTTCTGATTTTGGGATTAGCTCTACTTTTAACATTACATATCTTGTCGCCTATAAAGAATCAACTCGGATACCTAGTGAGCCATTTGAGCCTGAACCAACTTTTGAAAGCGAATCTGTCCCTGAGTGTCCACCAGCCAAAATGTCAGCAAAACACGATCAGATTAAGAGAATTTTGGATGAGCAGATTCTCTCCATCCGGAGTCAAGGCTATCAGCGGTATCTGGTCAGATGGCGAGGTCGACCGGAGTCTGAAGATTCCTGAATCACTCGAAAAGAGCTGCAATGCATTGATCCCGATCTACTTTAGCGTCACCAGAGCGGAATCGACCCACACTTGATAGGGTCGAGTTTGCCCCACCTCGAGAGAATTGGTGCAGACACCAGAGCCATCAAAAATTGGCAACATGATTTAAATTCAATTTGGATCGAAGAAGCCTCATTAGATTGATTCTACTTCAGTAATTTATTTTCAGTCAATAAATTTTTAATGCATTTAGCTTTGGGTCCATAGGGCCATACTTGGATTTGTCCACGTCATCTTTGGAGCCACCACTCTCCACTTGCCAAGAGGAGAAATATGCATGCCAGCGTGTGCCGTGCTCATGCCAAGTTGTGTCAAGCATCAAGCATCCACATGGAGTTCCATTTCTTCCCTAGAATTTCTTAAGAGTTCTTGGCTACTTATTTTGTTGAAGGCTGATTTCTTTTCCATGGTAGATTATTTTATCACATATAATGCTTTATTTTTTTGTGGAGGGCTGATTTCTTCTTTGTAAAAGATAAGAGATTCCTAAAGAAACAGGACCCTTAGAGTCCTATATAAATCTTTTTATCTTCCATGAAGAGGACGATGAATGATTTTACAAACTTCACAAATACTTATGTCAATCGCTCCGAGAGGAAGAGGGTGTGAGACCCAAAATCGTCCCACAAGGGGAGGGTGTGAGGCTCACTTTCTATCCTACTCCTTCTATTTAAGATCCAGTGTTCCTGCGACTCTGATTCGACTCCATCATCTATCCACGCAAGCCTATCCCACCAAGAGAAGATTTGTCTCCTCCAGAATTTTCATCTATCGTGTTGAGAGGAGTGATTTCTTATTCTACAGATCATATGTTGTCAAGGACCTTCGTTCCTTATCAATTGATCTTTGATTTTTTTTTAATCCGATATTGATAAAGATCTAGTTCTTTATCGATGGATCTGTTTGATTAAAAGATTAAGAATCCTAATCAGAGTAGTTTCTTAACTACCACGATCCGGATTCTTATCATCTTCTTGGATTTTTCTCACGGATTTAATGTTTTATTTTCTCTCGTTCCATTCATATTTTTTTTTTTGCATTTACTCGTGAGTATGTTTAATTTTTGCTATCTGTTTATGAAATTTTCTATTGCTAGTTGTTTACTGATCTCTCGAATGGCATTCGTCTGTATCATTTAGATTGATGTCGCTTTAGTCTCGTATCAATCAATCATGCCTCCTGAGCAGAGTATAGACAACTATACTGTCTGTCCTGGAAATAATGAGTCCCTGGCTGGACGTGATTTGTTGTTGATGAACAGAAGAGAGCTTGATCATTAGGATTGATTTTCTTTTTCTCTCTTCTTTAGGGTTGTCCCGCATCACAAAGCCTTCAAGATTCTTTTGAAAAGTCTGGATTTATCATTTGTGGAGAAAATTCTTCAACTTTATGCGCTAGTAAAATCATTTTTGAAGTCTTAGACAATAAATTCAAAGTGCTAAGAAGAAGTTTATCTGATTAATGCATGCAGGAGATGCAGAGTGTTGGATTCAACATCAGGCCTCAAATAATTGGAGGTTGGAAAACTGGCCATTACATTAAAATCTAGAGGCCTTCATTTTCTGATGCTGAGTCCTTCATTTGTCAATTTTAGCTTTATTTTAGTTGAGGAGAATGCTTGGAGTCTGGCCATATAGGGCCTGAATCCAAGCAAGTGAAGCCTTTGCATGGTTGCGTATTTATGCATTATATTGCTCACAAAGCTTGCAGGCATTAGCATTGAGTGAGAGACGGAGATAATGTGGCCAGCAAAAAAAAAAAAAAGAAAATGCTTTCGTGGTCTAAATTGATTTGAACTTTGAGGTCTAACTCCCAACAATTACTCGGCTTCTCATGTGCATCTTTTCACGTGCATCTCACATACCAAAGACTCGTTTTTGTTAAAGGTTATCTATATAATATATTGTTGAAAAGATTTTAGGGCCTTTAGATGAATCAGAGTACAGGTGATATGGCCTCATTTAAGTTAAATGCCACATCAACCTCTAACTTAGTGTTGGTGCCCAGATGGGACCAGCCACCATAGAAAGGAAAAGAGAAGGGAAAGATGTGCCCACCAATATTGCAATCCTTAGCACCAAGAAGGGAGAATTCTTGTGGAACATAATTTGAGGATTGCTTACATGATGCTATAGGACTCGAATATGGAAGCATGGTATAAGTTTTTATTTATCTGTTGAATGTGGCAATTTTCAGAATGAAGAGGTGTTCAATGTATATATGTTTTAAAGATATGCAGCAAGGTTTGCCAAATTGGTATTGAAGGTCGTCCTAACCGGTGACCGGTTCAACACAATACAGATCTGCACCATGCCATTTTGGGATGTTTTGGAAATAGAGAGCGCAAAAGAGAGAGAGAGGGAGAAGGAAAGAGAAGAAGAGAGAGAGAGAGAGAGAGAGAGAGAGTCAAATAGGGAATCTATATAAAATATTGTTGAAAAGATATTAGGGCCTCGATGAATTAGGTTACAGGCGATATGGCCTCATTTAAGTTAAATGTTACATCAGCTCTAACTTAGTGTTGGTGCCCACATGGGACCAACCATTAGAGAAGAGAGAGGAAAGGAGAAGGGAAAGACATGCCCACTAATGTTGCAATCCTTAGCACTGAGAAGGTGGAAGCTTGTGGAACATAATTTTAGGATTACTTACATGGTGCTGTAGGACTTGAATATGGAAGTATGGTATAATCTTTTATATATTTGTTATATGTGGCAATTTTTAGAATAGAGAGCATTTGATGTATATATTTTTTAAAGATGTCTAGCAAGGTTCATTGAATAGGTACCAGAGGTTGTTTCGGCTGGTGACCACTTGGGCATGGTATGGTTCTGTAGCATACCATTCTGGGATGTATAGAAATAGGGAGAGCCAAAGAGGAAGGGGAGAGGGAGAAGGAGAGAGAGTCAGAGGGTGGGAGAAAGAGATGAAGGGAGGGAGAGGAAGTGTGGGGGAAAGAGAGGCTGAGAGAGAGGGCTTGAAAGCCCTCCTCGTCGTCATCATTGGGAAGAAGGTGCTTTGAGTTTTCACCAAATGCGCGTGCATGTGTTTGGGTTTGGGGAGGGGGGGGGAGAGAAGAGTGGGGTTTAATCAAATCGGTGAGAGGGTTTAATCAAATGATTGAGCCGGTTTGACCTATTTATCAAGCGAGCAAGTTCCCTCTTGATTCAGTTCGACACGGCCAATCATAATGTCTAGGATCCATAAGTAATTGCCATTTTATTGTATTAGTAGGTCTTAATTTTAACTGGCAATGTCGTAGAGAGCTCTCTTTTGAGAAAGAGAAGCAGAGAAGGGGAAAAAGGGAGGAAATTGGAGGAAACATCATCCATTATTCTATCTTCTATATTAGAACATCAAGTGACAAAAGCAATATATTGTATTTGATTTTATTTCTTAGTTTGATACAATAATGTTAAGGGCATGCCTAAGGTGCACCTGAGGCATAAGGCACTCACCTAACACGCACCACACCAGGGCATTGAGATGTAAAAAAAGAAGCATCTTCTTGATTGTTTTTCTTGGCATGCACATATCATCGTGGTTGTTTGGTTCTCTGTTATTTATTGTGATGATTGTGTTTGTGTTTTTTTCTTTTTCAAGTGAGTTTGTTGTGTGTGAGTGTGTGCATGCTGCTGCTGCTGTAATGTGTGCATATGTGTTTGTGGGTCTTCCTGGAATCATCTAGGTTCTTGTCAAATAAATATTTAATATTATGAATTCATTATATATACATGTATATATATATATATGTATATGTATGAAGATATGTAGAAATGCTTATATGGATATGCAAGTACATATATGTATATGTGTTTGTAAGGGGTGTAATTGAGGAGAGATAAGTCAAATAGCTAGAGGCTTGAGCTTGACTCGACTCAAAATATCTGGACTTGAAACTTGACTCCACATCGATCGAGCCTTAATATCCAAGCTCAAACTTGACTCGACTTGCATTATAATTGAGCCATATTCGAGCTTGAATTCAAACCTTCGTATAATTAACACAAATATATATAGTTAAAAGTTAGGAGTTAGGTCAGATTAAAGAAATATAAATATTATATTTTAAAATATTAAATTAATAATATATTACAAATAGAATATAATATTATTAAAAATATATATACTCGATTAGGCTTGCAAGCCTTCAAGTCGAGCATTTTACTACTCAAGCTTGACTTGAAAAACTATTCAAGCTAAATTGAAAAAATTATTCAAGCTACTTGAGCTCGAAAATAGGTGAGTTAAGCTCGAGCAACTCACGAGTTGCTCGGCTCATTTGTACCCCTATACACATAAGCATGCATATATATGTATGTACACAGATATGTATGCATATATATGTACATTATTGGTACAAACACGCATCACCTTACTTTAAGGTGCGCACCTTGCTTTGTACCTTGTGCTTAGGCTTTAAGAGACCTTGTTGCCTTGGTGCACCTTGAGACTTTAACAACTTTATTTTGATATGTTTATTACCATTCGTTGTCTACCTAACCTGAACCCCCAATTTTCTCATCCGGGCCACTGGCATTAACAGTTTTATAAGTGACTTGTCATGTAACATGTCTATACTTCTAAAAGGACTATGATCATGTCATTTTTAGACTCTAGATGTGTTCTTTTGTGGAGCTAATTGTTGAGTTGTGGATCTTGAATCTTGATATGAGAAATTACTAAGTTGGGAGTGGTAATGTTGCTTTTTTGCTTCCTTCTCTTCTTTTCTAAGAACCGAATGGTTTGATGGCTTAGGATTTGCTTATCAAATATTGGATTTGAGCGTAAATTCAAGCTCTTTTCTCCAAGATGATTCTCTCTAGTATCGATAATTTTATATTAAAAGGTCTGTGCTGGAAGGTAGTGGAACAAATTTTCTGTTAATTCATGGGTGCTTCCATACAAGGTAGTATGCCTTTTTCAAATGGAGACTACTTGTGTGGTATTTTAGGAAAAGAGCAACAATTTAGGGGAGTATATTGAGTGTATTGTTGGAAGATGGTTTAACCCTTGCCATGGAGCTCTGAGGGAGACCCAGGTTTGAGATTGAAATTTTGGAACTTTGATTGAAAGATTACTTGGAGCTTCATCTGTAGACAATTGAATAGACAAATTATTTTGGATACAACTTTTTTTTTTTTTTTTTAATTTTCTTCATTTGAAGGATATTTTCCTTCCAGGAAACAATTTGAAGGATAGTTGTTGTTTGGTCAAATATTTCCATGACAGCATAAAATACTGATAGAAAATTAGCAAGACTGGAGGGTCTTCAACTTGGCTTGCCATTGCAATCTTTGCCATGCAGAGCAACACAGCCTTAACATTGTGTTACATCACATGCTTGAGCATGGTTATTACATATTTCTGTTGAATTTTTTTGGGGAGATTAACGCTTGGTTTTTTGTTTTGTCTGTAATTTTATGAACAGTTTACATTTTACAATTAGTCACCGTATACAGACGTGTTTTGCACACAGTTAGGCTTGTTTCTTTTCATGGTTATCCTTTTCTGTTTGCACTTACAAACAGAGGGATTAAACATAAAAAATGACTGCCAAAATCAGGGACCAAGTATAAAGTTTTCACTCTGCAGAGGTTAAATGTAATTCTGTTTCCCTTTTTTTGGCTTATGAGTTTTGTTGGATCCTGCCTATAGAATTTTACTCCTTTGTTCCCTCCTTGATGTGAAAAAGGAATTCCTTGTAATATTACTACTTATGGTCCTATACTAAAATGTTTTTATTGATGAAAGGTAGAAGTTTGCATAGTCCAAGCTTGTCTCTTTCTCTCTTTGTTTTTATAATTGTCGGATGAAAGATTTATCTTTTCCAATGATAAGACATTGATGCCCTCAGTATACTTTTCCGACAATGCTGTACATCTTTACTGTAAGGTTTATATGACCATGTGCTTCTGGACATTTTTAGGAAAAACACTGTTGGTGAAGTTGTAACCAACCTATAAATCCATAAGCTTTTCTTCTTATATTTGCTTATAAAATGACTTTTAGAAATTATGACTATATTTCTGCATGACAGGTGGAGCCATTTCTTGATATTACCAGCATACACCATCATCTCAAGAATCAAAATGTTGGGAAAAAGGTTCCAAAGGAGACTAAAAGCTTGGCAGCTATTTGTCAAGAAGTGCTTAACATCTCACTATCAAAGGTCCAGCATCCTGCCATTGACTTGTCTTTCCTTTTGCTGCATTCCTTATAAAGTTAGATTGAATTTCTCCTCCTAGTATTCATAGCCTTGATATTTTACGGTTACTGAAATTTTCTCAAGTATTCCCATGGCTAATCTTATGATCTGAGAAAAAACACTTCAGTTCTTCATGCATGCAAAATCAAAAGCATCTTTATTATTGGAATAATATGGAAGCTGACGCATAAATCAAGTTCTGATATGAGCCATGTGTATTCTTTTTCTTAAAGATAAAAAAGACTGCATACTATTTAACAATATTAGTGTTTCCTTACTTTGAAAATTGGGAAAAAAATATTTTTTGGGAAGCTTGTAGGTAGTTTCATCACCTACCAAAATGAGCCACTGCAAAGATTGGTATTTTCAAGGGAGAAGAAGCAAGGTCTTAAATAACCTTCCATATTAGTACTTGGTGTGCCACTTGATATGGTTTGTACCAATGCAGCGTAATTGCTGTTACCTTTCTTGTGCTGGCACCGACTATATGCCATGTAGGGGTGGCGAGCAACAGGTTGGGTTGGGTTTGAGTGGCATTGACCTCTCAAAATCTGTAGAGCCTCACCTGAACCAGACCTGACCCACCGGTGGTCATGAGTGCTGGACCTGAACAGACCTGACCTGCTAGTAGGTCAGGAATGTTGGACCCAAACCTCACCTGCAACCACCTGTGACCAACCTGTCAACCTGTGTAAGGCCCCAGCACTCTTATAATATATATATATATATATATATATATATATTACTTCCTACATGGCTATTTAATTGTTTATGGATATTTTTTCTTCCTCCCAAAAAAATGGCAATTTTCATTTTGTTTGGCTTTGGTTTGCAAACATTGGTTGTAATGATATCATCTTTCACACCATCAATAATGAAAGGACAAAATTTGACAGCCCATTTCAAAGAGAAGCTCCAAAGAAACACGTACAAATATTTATTAATGTTGAGTCTCACTAAAATATAAACCGCATTCTTTTATTCTCTCCAATCTCAGTGTTAGGTTTCTTTATTTTTTTCACTGACACTTCATCTGTCACATTTCATATTATGTAGCTATGTTTTTTTGAATGATTATAACTTAAAATGTTTAATAACATTAGGATTGCCTTTTATTTTTTGGAAGGATCTAATTTGTCTTTGGTGTTTTTTGTTATAAATTTCTGTCCTCCTTCTTATGCTGTTTGAAAATTTTCTTTATGATTTGTCTCATATTTCATATCTTCATTCAGGAACTTCAATGTAGTGACTGGTCATGTCGCCCTTTAAGTGAAGATCAGATATTATATGCTGCTTCAGATGCATATTACTTGCTCGAAATATTTGCCATCTTCCAACAAAAATTCATCACTGAAGGTTTATCTTCTGGAAGCTTAAAAACCTCGTTAGATGCTTATGTCTTTAATAATATTGCCGCGGCACACTTTATTTTTTGCATAGTTTGTATACTTCTGGATCTAGTTATTCTTGTAGTTATTGTGATAATGGACTGTATATTTCTGCATTCACATCACCACCAAATTAACCTAGCAACAGATTAGCAAAATGTAAAATGAGGATTTCTTACTTGAATTCCACATAACAACCCTAACATAAATCAAGAATAAGCTCGAACTTTAATTGCATTTATCACACAATTGTAGATTAATAATAACTTTAACAGTGCGACCAAGTGCTATTCAATAGTATCCAAAAGCTGCTTCTCTGAAGTTATGGTGGTATAAAGGTAATAAAAGAAAACAGATATAGATGAACTTATAAAAAAAAACAAATATTTCAAAAAAGTCAACATATTTCATGTAAGAAAAAAAATGAGAGAATAATAGATAAGAAAAATATAGCTGTGCAAGTGTTAGTCTATGATATGATCACAGTTCAAAAATGTTATTAGAAAAGGAGTGTCCCAGTACACAAGGCTCTTGCCACTCTGAGGATGATCAGATAGGCATAGCCTTACCTTTGTTTGTGGAGAGTCTTTGTTTCGAACCCATGACATTTAGGTCATAATGGAGCAACCTTACCATCATGCTAAGGCCTGCCCTCTAGTTTAAAAATATCATCGGGATGGAAAAAATTATTGTGACCAAACAAGAGAAGTGGCTACAGGGAGGAAGGACAGAGCACTACGGTGAGTTGTATGGCGGAGTGGATATAGGAGAAGATATCAGGGGGGCTGAGATGGGATGGAACAACTGTTGTGCATGGCGCAGTGGGTGGTGATAGACTAACTAAAGGCAAAACCCCCGATGGAGGAGATGAGGAGTGTTAGGAGGAAAAGCACGTCCTGAACATGAGCCAGGACTCTATGGCTCCTGTTTTTAGGGGGAGGTTGGATTATCTTATAAACTAGGCGATCCATCAAAACAAAGGATGGTCAAGATATGCTACTATGATATATAATAATAATAATGATTTGATATAAATGTTTATAACATATTTATTGAGGATCAGTCTGAGCCATAAGAGGTTGCCCAAACCCACCGTCTAAAGGAAGAAAAGATTAACACCAGGCCAGACCCATTGTGCTTGAGGCCAAGGCGTATTTCCAGCCATATGGATGGATTTTGGGATATAAATGGCCAGACCTCCATTATTAGTAATCAACAAATGAGGATTCAGACAGCCTCGTGCAATCCATGTGGTTCCACTCTTTTCCCAGTTAGTGTTGCTTGATCTCATATCACAACCATCTAAAAGTATCAATATATGTCCTTGATTTGCAACATGTGAGTATGTCGGACTCTTACTAATTGCAAATGCAATAATGTAAGTTTAAAATCAAAAATATGAATAATGAGGAAAGCGAATTTCTAATAACTATTAAGAGATCTGGGATTAATTGGCATCAATTTCTATTCATAATGTTAACATGACTTTACCTTTATGATTACTGATCAGTATGGTTATGAGCTCCTTGAATTCCAATGTTTGTTGTTGCCAAGCTAAACTTAACATGTATATTTCTGCTTCCATGCAACATTGCAGCCCATCTCTTTCCCTTATTATTTTATCCTTCTCTTCCACTTTTTTTTTTGTTTTCTCCATTTTTGTACCCTATTTTTATCTTGGGATAGAAAATCTCATTAGATTGTCCTGGACATAGTATATCATAACATACACTTAATATATGTTGGATGCATTTGCGCTTGCTTTATGATAATCAGTGTCTCTCATGCGCACATTGTATAATAATCATTTCGTTTGATCAAACGTTGTTTTCATAAAGGCTCATGACTGCTTGAAAAATTTGCTACCTAACAATGAAATTTTAAGTGCTTGGGTGTCATTTGATGAAAATTGTTATACTTTTCCTTCTTAATGACATAATTTCCATGATAGTCAAATTAGCACATTCCATACATATTTAGGGCTCATTCTTTGGTGGATAAATGTCATAGAAAAGTTTGTCAACTTTTCTATTGACCAACTTATCCATGTTCTTGCGCTTTTCAAGATGGGTAAGTTACTTTTTCATAGATAGCATTTATCCATAAAATGGAGGAAAAATCTTACTCACCTAGGGTGGCTAAATTATTTTTTCATTAGCTAGTAAAGTAGATATTTAATTTTATTCCTAAGATGTTCCATCCTCGTTTCCAATGCCTTTATCATTCAATATTCAATAACTCAGTCGTTCACTTTCTCCAAATTTAAAAAGCATAAAGGGTATTCTGAGAAATATGGATAAATTTTAGTAATTTATCCAGGAAAATAGTAATGCAAAAGAACATGGGTAACCAATTTTGAAGCCATTTTTTCATACGTAAAAGAACATGAGTAAATTATTTTCCTATCTAAATATTGTCCGGAAAATATTTACTTAGAAAAATATAGATTTTCAGGTAAAGTTTTTACCCACTAAAGAACGGACCTTTAAGGGTTTCAAATAGGCAATAGAAAAGATTCAGGGCTCAGTCATGGTTGATTAAGGTTATCCAGAGGGGAAGGGATTTGACAAATAAGTCTATATGACCTTCTATCTTGTGGAAATTTTTTGGTGCATGACCATGTAGGCAATCCTACCTGGAAGTGACATTTCTTTTTGGTTCTTAATTTCTTTTTAGCTGTTAAAATGGTGGTTTCCTGTTTCTGGTTTTGTATTATTCTTGATGAACATGACTCTTGCAGACAAACCATTATCTAGTCCGACTGAGCTGAATGTCTCCAGTGCAACTGTTGGACTGAAGGAAATACTCACAGAGTCAAATATCTGTGATAATGTTTTGAGGATTAAATTTTGTAAAGCATCTGATATGGTCAAATCAAGTGCTTTGAGTGGACATATTCCTCTGAACGTCTTCATCTCAACCATTGTCAGGAAGTTTGGTGAGAAGATTCTGTTGAAGGAGTCAGACAAAGTCCCTAGGTCTTCTGGACGAAAAGCAAAACGACAATCATCATTAAATGCAAACCACAAAGGGCAGTTTGATTCTGTTGGTGATTGGCAGGGCCCCCCACCATGGGATCTATCATTAGGTGGTGATGGATGCCCAAAGTTTCTATGTGACGTAATGGTATGAAAGGTTTCTTCACATGTTCCTCTTCATACTGAATTCATGCAAGATTTTTATTTTCTCCATGTTAATGTTCTTATTCATGAAGTTATAACAACGTCTACTTCTAAGTGGCTGCAATGCTTCCTATGTGACTAGAAGCAGTAGACATGCATGTCTTGAGTCCATGAGTTGATTAGCTTGTATTACCATTGGATAATGTATATAGTAAGCATATCCTGAATCAAATCTTGAGTCCTGGATATGAAGTTTGGGTCGATAGCTTCATGCTTCATTGGCAGCATATCCATTATCGATAATCTAAAGTTGCCATTTGAGGGCAAATGCAAGCATAGTTGTGCTGTGAAGATTCTTGCAATTGATTCTTGCCAATATTATTTTCTTGTTTTGGAAATTTCATGTTTGATGTAAATATTGAACAACCAGAAACTCTTTATTTTTCTACCATGAATTACGACAATATTGATTTAAACCCTAGTTGCAAGGTCCATTTGCCTGATGGTCATTTCAGTTCTTGTTCAAGGACATGTCTCTTTTTATTGTTTGATATTATGGAATCTATTCAAATGAATTTTTGACATTGTTCAAATTTTAATAATTTAAAATTTAGAGCATATAACTTAAGATCAAATGCTTCCACAGGTAGAAGGGTTGGCAAAATATCTGCGCTGTGTTGGAATTGATGCTGCTATTCCATCTTCAAAAAAACCCGAACCAAGGTACACTCTGCACAAATTTGGTTTTTATGTGAATCTCAGAATTTTTCTAGAGATATGGTTCTCGTATGTTTTTCTTGCATATTTGCTATGCTGTCTTTAGGCGGTTATTAGATCAAGCATATAAAGAAAAAAGGGTGCTTTTAACACGAGATGTGAAGCTCTTGAAACACCAGTACTTGATAAGGAATCAAGTATACAGGGTGAAGAATCTTCTCAAGAATGACCAACTACGAGAGGTACATTCATGGATAATTTTCTAGATATTGATGACTTTTCTTGCTTTAAGGTTTGTGTCTTTTTTCTTTGAGTTCTCATTATGCTAACTAGACTTTGATGATGTTGGATACTCTAAATTAGAATTATCCTTCCTTTTGATTGTTCGGAGAGCCACAATCCCACTAAAAGGCTAAATCTGAATGTTGATGCCAAACTCTTGATGTTTTAAGAAATCTAAAATTGTAATTTATGCAATTATGTTCAAATCTCTTGCAGTGTTCTATTTTCTTTCTAAGTAACCTCCATCATTAACGTGCATTTGGTGCTGTACACAGGGTTCTTAACTTTTATATTATCATAATTTATTGGAAAAATTATAGGGGCACCCCTCTAAGTTTGGGTCATTTACACTTAGACCCCAAAAGTTTAAAAAGTATCAATTAGCCACCAAAATTTTAAATTCATTGCCATGTGGCATAGCTGCCTATTATCGTTATAAAAAAATTATCACATGAGGATCATATGATATCTAATTTTTTGTAAAATCTTAAAATTGTCATTCCCACTAACTTAGCAAGGGACTTGTTTTGGTAGGAATTGGAGAGAGAGTAGCACTTTGAGATCTATGCTAACAAATGAATGATAAAGGATGGAATGCAGATTTGTGCAAATGGATGGATAACTAAGGATGGAATGCTTTTTAAAATCCATGCAAATGGATGAATGATAGAGGATGGAGTACTTTGAGCTCTATGCAGAAAGATGAATAATAAAGGATGAAATGCTTTTAAGTACGTAGGTAGATGAATGACAATAGATGGAGTGCTCTAAAATCTGTGCATGCAAATGTATGATAGAGAATGGAGTGCTTTGAGATCTGTATAGGTGAATGGATGATAGAGGATATAGTGCTCCAAGATTTGCATAGGTAGACAGATGTTGGACCACTTTGAGATTTGTGCTAGTAGATAGACGGCAAAGGATGGGGCACTCTGAAATTTGTGTAGAGTGATGAATGATGGAGAATGGAGTGCTTTGAGATCTATATAGGCGGATGGATGTCAGATGATGAAGTGTTTTGAGATTAGTACAAGCGGATGGATGATAGAGGATGAAGTGCTTTAAGATCTATGCAAGCAGATAAATGATAAGTGATCGGGTGCTTTAATATTTGTGCTAGCGAATGGATGATAGAGGATGAAGTGCTTTGTTGTTTATGTGGGCAAATGGGTGATAGAGAACCAGGTGCTTTAAGATCTGTGGTGTATAGATTACAGACGATGTGCTTTTGAGATCGATGGAGTTCTTTGAGATTTGTACAAATAAATGAATGACAAAGGACAACCTCTCTGAATCAAGGGTATTCTTGTCTTTTTCTCATTCCGTTAACGGTGTTAGGATCCACATAAATGGTTAGGTTACATTGCAAAAAGTTTTGTTCGCAAAAAGTTTTGTTAGCTGATCGATACTTTTTTCTAAAATCAGAGCTCCAAGTATAAATGACCCAAACTTGAAAGGGCATCTCTATAATTTTTCCTAATATATTTTGGTTTATTTGCTACCTTAAGTTATGAACCAGCAGGACAAATTTCTTTGAAATGTACTTTCTGTCCATATTATTGTCATTAGATTTAAGTTCTACTGTTGCCTTTATGACGAAGCAGAACTAATGTTCTACATTGGCTACAGGCTTATCCAGAAAGAATATATCAACAGCAATAGTTCATCACTAATAATAATATCGACAAAACTAACATCTTGTTATCAGTCGGGATGCACATAACCCATCCAATTATCAATTCGAGGATATTGAAATCGGTGATCTTATGGAGATGCTTAAGAAGTGTAGCAAGACTTCTAAACGGAAGAAGAGTAACAACTCATGCCAAGTATAACATTTTCTTCTCCCCTGAGTAACAAGTGATGGGAACAGGAATTTGTGCCAAACTTTCTAGACAACCCTGAGGTGTTTCTTTACATTTGAATTGAAAATATCTATAGCCTTCGATGATCAAGCTGAAAATGATTTATCACCATTTAGATGTTGTAGAGTGTGTAAATGACAAATTTGGATGCTATACTTTTATAGAAATATGGTTTGTTTGTGGAAACATATCAAGCCAAGGATCGCTGAACTAGAACCGGACTCCATATCGGCCGGTCGGAGGTATAGTTCGATATGCCCCAAATCAAACCATAGCGGGGATTGGATTGACACCATAGGGTGGAGGGAGAAGGAAAAGAGAGGGGGGGAGGGAAAGGAGAGGGAGAGAGAGAGCCTTTGGTGGCTGTTGGAGGCTTATAGCGCTCACTGGAGGGTTGGTGAGGGGGGAGGAGTGAGAAGGGAAGAGAGGAAAAGAGAGAGGGGAGGAGGAAAGGAGAGGGAAGAGGGACAACGTCCAGAGGCCCGAAGGTGTCGGATCGAAATAGGGGCATCAACCCTTGTTTTGGCCCTTTT
Source organism: Elaeis guineensis (assembly GCF_000442705.2). Lineage (NCBI taxonomy): Eukaryota > Viridiplantae > Streptophyta > Magnoliopsida > Arecales > Arecaceae > Elaeis > Elaeis guineensis. The sequence continues at coordinate 113,175,348 of NC_026003.2, forward strand.
TTTGAGCAATATTGGGCGAAGTTGGCAACTGGATTGCCCACTTCAACCGAAGACATTAAAAAAAAAAGAAAAGAAAAATCGATGATTGCTGACTTCACGTGATTAATCGAAAAAAAAAAAGAGAAGAAAACAAAAGCCAAAGCTTCTATTTTGATCGAGAGGAGGGTGGAGCCTCTCTAGCCTTTATCGGCCTCGACGATTGTGAGGTGGCCTTGCCAGCCCTTCGGAGGCCTCCAGTAGCCACCGTCGGCCTCTGGCTTCCTCCTCTCACTCTCTCTTTTCTTCCCTCCTTCCGCCCTCCTTCGGTTTCCACTATGTACAGCAATCCCGATTGCCCTTCGGAGGCCCTCTGTCTTCCTCTTCTTCCCTCTCCCCCGCTCTTTCCTTTTCCCTCTTCTCCTTGCTAGGTATCCCATTTTTACTGTCAGAATCAAGGTTTTGAAAATCGATACTGGCGGTCGCTTCGATCAGTCGGTGGCATGGTCCGGTACGGTTTCATACCGGATTGAACCGGCGCGAACCGACAGGAGGAGGATCAGAGGACAAAAAGAGAAAGAGAAAGAGGAAGGGGGTTTGTCGGAGAGGCCGTCAGAGGGTCTCCGACTGGCTGTCGTGGCCGTCGGGTGGTGTAAACGCCACCTGCGGCTCCGCGGTGTGAAACAAGGGCGATCGTCCCTGTTTCATGGGCTTTTTAAGAAAGTCCGATAATAGTGAAGCCGGCAATGGGTTTGCTGGCTTCATTGTTTCAAGATTTTTTTTAAAAAAAATTGAAATAGTGAAGCCAGCAAATCGAGTGCCAACTTCACTATTTTTAAACTTTTTTAAAAAATTTTAAAACAGTGAAGCCAGCAAACCAAGTGTTGGCTTCACTCTTCGTCTTCCCTTTTAAAAACGGCCGACGCCCATCGCTTCTGTCGCCCGACGGCCACGACGGCCACCCAGAGATCTCCAACGGCCTCTCTGTTGTCCCGTCCTCCCATCTCCGATGGTCTCTTCCCTCTTTCTCTTTCTCGCTCGTTGCGGCAGCTCCATTGGACGAACTGAGCCGTAGTGGCTTCCTCCACCCTCCGACGGCCGCAGAGGGCCGCCGTCGGCTTCCGCAGAGGGCCATCGGCCTCTCCCTCTCCATCTCTCTCTCTCCCTCTATTTTTCTCTCTTTCTTCTCCAGCACCGGCGTGTGCCATTTTCTCCGCTGGAACCGTCTCGGTTCTCCATTGGTCTGGTTTGGCATGCACCGAACCGTCTGGTTCGGGACGGTTCTGAGAACCATGGTCAGAATTATGCTGGCGGGCCACCAGCATGGTTCGACACATCTTGAACCATCTGGTTTGGAACAATTTGGCGAATCTTTTGTCAAGCTATCTATACCCACATGATTAATTTAGGTTATTGGTGCTTATGGTGGCTGTTTAGATACTGATATAAACTATCTAGCAATTTTCTTATATATGGCTATTGCTGAGAATAAGTTAAATAGTGAGAAGGAAGAAGCCATGGATGCGAATATTATCGGAAGGAGACAATACCGATCGCACCAATCACTACTGATGGTCTTTTTATTTTCTGAGGTTTCCATTTTTGGTACTTATAATTGGTACCAGTACCATACTAACGTTATACCATTCCCATTAAAAAATGATACGGGTTCAATACTGATATTTAAAACCAAGGAGTGCCGAACCATTCCTATCCGGCCAGTTTGGGGCATATCAAATTGCACCAATCGGTTACCGGCATGGTTGACCTCTTTGAAATAGTATAAATAGAGCTCTCATTTGAAAACCCGTTGAGATGTCGCTCAGCTGAAACCCTCATCCTCCATGTCAGGTTGGATCAAGTTGTATATATAAATATAAAAATACACACACACACACACACACGCACACACACACATCTATGTTGGATCGGGCCGAGTCAACTTGAATTGGTTTTTTGAAAACTCAATTTGAGACTGAACCGTATTTGAAAAAAAAAAAAAACTGATATAAACCAGACTGAAGAGGCTGGTTCAGGTTGTGTTTGAAGAGTGGCCGGTTTTTTGCACCACCCCGATATGCAGTATGCATGATAGATAGTGTTACTTAGAGTGAGACATAATTTATCTGTGCCATCAATTAGTTTGCCTATTTAAGAGAGTGACTTTTGCAGCTTCGCTGATAAGACGAAACTATTTTTAGCTTTTGTTACCTGAAATGTTGTTGATATAAGGACAACTACGCCCTTCAAAAGTGATTATCATGAGGTTTTGTCTTACTCTGCCTCCCTTAACCCAGAGCGGCATTGGATTTATCAACATATTTTTACATATTCGAACTTTCTGAGGGCTTCTCTTGGTTTTTTCCAGTTTAGTGCTTCATGAAGCTCATTTCATTCAATTCCCAAGATGGAGATGTATTTTGGACCAATGTCTGTTCAACTTTGACCTGACACTTCATCAAGTATTGACGATCCATTGTGCTCATTTGTGAGATGTTTGGAGCTTCTCTAATAATCTTTCAACATTTAAGGAAAACATTAATTACCTTGGCGATTTGGTGGTAAGCATGGATTTGACCAGATTGTTTCTTAATGAAACTTTCCCCTGGTAGAAGATAATATGCGGTTAGAGTTCAAACAGATGTTGTGTAGAGTTTCATGTTTTTTGGATTGGTCACTGCCTGTTATTCAGTGTAGCTTTTCACATGCTGAAACCAGCTTTCATCTTCTCCAAACTGTTGCTCTTTTTGCTTTTGTATAGAGATATTAAAGCTAAGGCATTGCAAGCAAATCAAAGATTAGAAGCATGCAAAGAAATAATTGCATCAGACTTTAATGATGCTATTACTGTTTTATCTTATATAGATGTCCTGTGCAAAGTTGTTTTCCTCTGGATAATGGAATACATAATTAGATATCAGAAAAAGATTCAACTCAAATTGAGTAGTTTCTTGTTAATACGAAAATTGAAGATGGTGGCATCATTACGGCATGACTATATAGATTGATAGTGATGCAATGACCATGAGCAGAAATATATCATGGCCTTGAATCTTGGTGATACTTCAATTATAACAAAGAATATAAGTGTTAATTAATATTGGTGTTGCAGTATGTATTCTAGGAAAAGGGCCAAATCAAGGAATGCCGTACTGGATCGAACCATCCGATACGGGACGTACCGAATTGGACCGGCGGCCAGCCGATCTGGTTCGGCCATTTTCTTTGAAAAATAGCTCCGAACATCACCAAACCGGGCGGTTCGGTACGATTCGGCGCCATACCGTCCAAATTCAGACGGTATGGACCGGTACAGTTCGATTCGGTGTTGAACCGAACCGTACCGACATCCTTCACGTGAGGGGAGTGGGAGGGGGTGGGGTGGGGCCTGGGCTGTCACTAAAGGCTGTCTTTTAGTGACAGCCCAGGTGGGTTGTCTGAGAGACTCGAGAGCTCTCTCAGAGAACTCCCGAGAGAGCATTCCTTGCTTGAGACTCTCACGAGACGTCGAAAAAATTAGAAAAAGAGAAAAAAATTTCGTCAAATTGCAGCACTAGTTCGAGAAGACGTTGATTTTTGATCGGAAGTAAGATAATATATTATTTTTTTAGTAAATATTTTATTTTTTATGTTTTTATTGTTAAAAAAAAGATAAGAACGAAAAAATATGAAAATAAGGGAAAATCATACAAAAGTATGATTTTAGTATGATAAATTTTGGCATGATTTCATCATATGTGATAGATCTTTGGAATATCTATATGATGACACTAAAATCATTGATTTTTATTAATTATATATTTTTAAAATATTTATATATATTTATTCATAAAAAAATTATTAAAAAAATAAATTAAAAAAAATCAGAGTTTCAGAATCATGTTTAGAATGATTCAAGCTACTTAAATCTAACTTCGAATTTTTTTTAATTTTTTTTTTAAATTTAAAAATATTTTTATAATTATTTAAGTAAAAAAATATTATCAAATAAAAAATATGTAAAAATAGTGTTATATTACAGTTAATTCAAAAATATTATTTGAAGCATATAATATTTTTTTTTAATTTATGAGTTTTAAAATTATTATTGAATTTTTTTTAATTTATATATAATATTTTTTTAATAATTATTAAACTGTCGTGTTTTGTTGTATTTACAAAAATGAGTAAGAAGAAAGATTCAGAGCGTGATATTGGTTGGAATCATGACGAGATGCTCTTGGCTCGACATCATTGAAGATGCAAATAGTGTAACATAGAGTTCAAAGTAGGAAGGATGTATAGGTTAAAGCAGCACCTGATTGATGGTTATCCTGATGTGTCTATATGTTGGAAATGTCCATAGGAGGTCCGACAGTTGATGAAAAAGTACTTCACTGATTCGAAAGCAGCGAAGGAAATGACAAAACAGAAAAGGATGGAAGTGGACCATCGAGCTGCAGAGCCATCTTATCACTTTAGAGAGTCAAAAGAGGCTTCCGCTCCAAATGACGAGGCACAGATTGAGGCTGTCATTCAGACGAGCTTGACTGATCAGTACCGACAAGAGGAGATGGTCAGGTATAGAGAATGATTTGGACCATCATGCTATGAATCGGAGTCTGGATCAGCGATCGATGAGGAAAAATTCGAGTTCAAGAGAACTACCTCAGTCAGAGAGCCTGATGGTAGAGGGAGCAGACACAGCATGTCATCTTTGTTGGAAGCTTTTGACAGTAGGAGGAGGTCTTCCAAAGATATTTCAGCAGGAGCCATCATCCATGATTTGGATCCATATGCTTTTTCCAGAAAGAATTCAAAGCAGCAGAGGATTGACACTATGGTGAAAAAAGATAAAGAAGAAGGATGTGGCGAGCTATTGGATTATAATTTCATTTCAACCATATTCTAACAAATGCAGCAGACAATCCTTACTATCGATCTGTCATTTCAGTCATAGAGGCTGCCGGCCCGGGTGTAGATCCATCAGGACCTAAGGATATCTATGGTCATCTTCTTGACAGTAACAGGGAGGATCTGCAGAGATGGATTGCTTCTTACAAGAATAAATGGCCTACATACGGACTGCCAGTGATGTGTGATGGTTGGATCGGTCCTACTAGACGGAGCATTATTAATTTTTTTGACATACTGTGATGAAAAAATATTTTTTTACAAATCAATTGATGCTTTAGATAAGATGCATGATGCCACATATATACTTGGTCTGATGGAGGAGATGATTTAGTGGGTGAGTAGTATGCCGTGCAGGTCATCACAGATAATGGACCACAATATAAGGTTGTCGGAGAGTTGCTGATAGAGCAGCGATCGTAAATATACTGGACCTCATGTGTTGCATATTGCATTGATCTTATATTAATGGATATTGAGAAGATTCGTAGGGTGCAGCAGGTAGTGGAAATTGCTCAGACTATTACTAGATTCATCTACAATCACACATGAGTTTTTTTATTGATATGGATGTATACTGAAGGGGAGATCTTAAGATCGGGTATCACACGATTTGCTACCAACTACATAGCACTTGATAGTCTTCTTCGGAAGAAAGCAGCCTTACGTCAGATGTTTGTTAGTGTCGAATAGTAGGAGAGCAGATATGCGAGAACCGGCACTGATGGAAGTTATGTGGAGAACTTGATGACGAGTCAGTCATTCTGGCAGCGGGCTGAGAAGGTAATGAAGGCTATTAATCTATTATATGAGGTGCTTCACATCGTGGATAGTGAAAGATATCTCCAGATGGGCTTTTTATATTATATGATGGAGAAGACAAAGAAACAGACCAGTGAGAATGATTCGAAGCATGTTCCAGAATTCATTAACATCATTGAGCGCCGTTGGGACTATCAAATGGGTAGAGATTTGCATCTAGTCGGTAAGCACGGATTCAAGAATATTTTAAAATATTTTTTGCTTAACTTGTAAAAGTATACTTAATTAATTATAAAATTTATCTGCAGCTTATTATTTGAATCCGAGATTTCAGTATATCATTTCTGGGATAGATATGGATAACGAGCTTCTTGCTGCTCTTCGTAATGTGATATATAAGATGGTGTTCGATCCAGAAATCACATCGTTGTGTCTGCAAGAGGTATGCTAGTTTAAAACAGATGTGATTATTCAACTGAATTCGATCTGTACTTAACGATATATTTATAAATTTAATAAATATATTTTTTTACAGATAAAACAGTTTAGAGAGGAATCAGACAGCTTTGGAGTCCCATCAGCTGTTGTAAGCAAAAACGGATGAATCCAAATAAATTACATATCAATAATGAGCAGCATATATTGATATGTAATTTTGCTTAATAATATCATAAAATTTGATATGAATTTTGCTTTTGCAGCTGAATGGTAGATTCATTTTGAAATATCCGTAGAATATTTGAGAGGTGTGGCTGTCCGTATTCTTTTTCAGATGGTCTCTGCTAGTGGCTGTGAGCACAATTGGTCAACTTTCGTTCTTATTCACAACAAATAGAGAAATCGTCTGACAAAAAAATGCCTCAATGATCTTGTATATATTTGCTATAATCTGAGGTTGAAGCTAAAATGTATTCAGGAGGAAGTATAACTGAAATATACTGATTCGATACTAGATAATTATGCTGACGAGAATAACGATCCGATCATCGGATGGTTTGCAGGTCAGCAGCAGGAGTCAGAACTTGATGAGTCGGGGTCCCCTCCACGATCAGCCAGTTGGGTAGCTCGGGGAGATCAGGGTGGATTCAGGGCAATGGGCAGAAAAAATATTCCACATAAGGTTCCAGCTGATCAGCCACAGTCTGAGAGGACACAGGGGACTCATTCATCATATGACTTGATGTCCGATACATTCTCGTAGAAGTTTGAGCGACAGATGTTTAGACGAGGTCGGCAGTCAGCAACAAGACATCCATCTTTTCAATCACAGAAAACTCAGTTACAGAGGGGCACAAAAGAAAAAAAAAATAGTTGCACGTGCACCACTCTCAAGAGTACAGGAGCTATCTGGCTTAGATTCGGAGATCAAATAGAGTGATGATGATACTGGTAGTAGTAGTCATGGATCTGATGATCAGGGAGGAACTAGAGGACAGGAGATCACTGTTTATGAGACAATCGCAGGGTGATATTCAATTCACCGGTGAGTCTCAGTTTACACATGCCACACAAGATAGGGATCATGGTGAACGAGTCGGTAGAGACTGTGGGGAGTCAATTTCATATAGACGATGGGCTCTTAGAAGTCGTCTAGCACACAATACAGCTGCAGACGATCTTGCACGTGGAGTAAGATCTATGGATGTATCTGGATCATTCTCGCATTATGGATCTTATTATCCGCAGCCACTTTATGATCCATATGGATATGGTGCATCCGAGGCATCGTCTTCTAGTGATTACTACCCTATGCAGCCTAGAGCATCTTACGGATAAGATTTTGCTACCAACATATTCGGATGGGCTCCTCCACAGCCATACCATCATTCCGATGATACTTCTCAAAGCTAGAGTTTGAGTGAGAGATCTAAGATATTTTATAATCTAGAGAGGATGCCTTATGGGATGAATATTCAGGAGTATAGTGCATCTTTGTTAGAGGGTTGAACTGATATTCCTTCAGATTATGCTAATGATTCAGATATCTACGAGCGTCATAGACACTCGACGAGATATTAAATGCAGAGCAGATCTTAAGGTTAGCATATCATTTTTTGTGCTTTGTATTTTAAAAGTTTAGATATATTTTAATTCACATTTATATATATATTTTTTAATTTTAGGATGATATAGTTGTAATATAATGTAAATGAATATATATTTAAAATTTTGGATGAAGAGTCCTTATATCACTACCGAACTCAAAAATTAAACCTATAATAATATGCAATATAATGTAATTTTGGAGTTGTATTTATGAATTAATAACTTGGAGACCTCCAAAAAAAAATAAAACAAAAAAAAAAATTGAACCGGTATGCCGGAGCATACCGTGTGTTGGTACGGTATGGTACCGATACCGCATCATACCGGCCGGACACCGGTACAGGCCCCGGTACCGGTACAGCGGACCTTGGGCCAAATAGTTTAATTTGAAACTGACACAGCAAACAGGTAGTTGAATATTGTTATTGAATCATATGATCTATCACCCTCTTAAGGAGCAAGCCAAGTCTAAGCCAATAAGGGTTTTAAACTAAAGGAAGACCTGATTCTGCTTTGATTGGTGGAAGTTCGAAATGTCAAGTTGATTTTAGCGAATGCTAAGTTTGATGTGATTTAGAATGAGCAGACCAATTCAACATGTAAAGTCTGGTTGCTGCTTTGTTGGGTTTGAACTTTTCTCCTTCAAACCTCTGTTACTCAGGTTTCGCTCAAAAGTTTCCGTCCAACAACAAACCATTTCATTGATTTTCAAACTTATGGTCCAAATATAATATTTTAAAGGAAGAAGATGCGTATGAGATCATCATGATTATTACCGCTGAAGAGGGTCATACCCATGGGCCTTTCATTGGGTTATCTGTTGAAATCTTTGGCTTTGATTTATTAAACTCTTTCAGCAAAACCAGATGTTATCCCTTACATCCAGCATGCAGCTTTGAGCATCAGGTCTAGCAGTCTAGGTGTTGGCAAGGGTCTCTTGGCCTAATAAAAGTTGCTTGTCAGTCATAAATTATTATTTTGAATATTAAAGGGATGGTTGCTGCTTGTCTAGTCCATTTGTTTGGGCAGATATCACTGCTTTGATGACATTGCAGCGCCAAATTGGGTTGGAACCTCTCTCGGTTTCTCTGTCCCACAATGAACAGGTTTTATTACCATAGTCCCAATTGTTGAAATAAGGCTTGTTGATAGTAGTCATAATTGAAAATCAAGTTGTAGGTCATTAGTTACTGAACATATCAATAAGAACTTTTAAAATTTTACCAGCTAATATTATGCAAAGATTTCCTGGAAGCTATTATTGTTTTTTTGCTATATGGAATTTATCTGGTTCCAAGCTTATGCTCACTTACTTTTATCCTTGAGCCAAAAATAAGATAAAAAAACTTTAGAGCTTTATAAAAGCTAATTTGTTTTTGTATTTGCACATAATCAAGAATAAGAAAATTGGAAGTTCTGCTAGTGCTTCAGTTTGATGTGCTTTATTTATTACAGGTGATCGAGACCTTCCAATTGAAGATTACTGAGGAACAACTTATGTCAAGATGTACAAAATGCAATGGGAGCTTCATTCAGAAACCACTGACCACTGAAGAAGCTATTGCAGCTTCAAGAGGGTTCCAAGTCATTCCCGACTGCCTTTTTGACCGGAACTTGGAGTTTTGGCAGTGTATGGATTGCCACCAACTTTATTGGGAGGTAATCTTACCTTACTTGCCCGCTTCTTTATCCCTTCTTTAGTTTTCATTTATTTTTATAATGTTAGTTTTTTTTTTTTTTTCCACGTTCAGGGTTAGCTTCTTGAATGTTTGATAATTGAATATAACAAAGAAAGTAGCTTTTTGTCGCCACAGATCTTATGATCAATTTGCCACCCATTAATTTAAAATTATTATTGTGTTCCTGTGTTATTTTCCGTGGTCCCATGCTGCTGCCACATGGTAAGCCGCTTTTTTCTTTCGGTTTATTTTTTGCTCTTCGATGACAGAAGACTGCTACCTTTCACAGGGAACGCAGTACCAAAATGCAGTTCAGAAATTCATTCCAGTTTGCAATTTGAATGACTGAGTCAGTTTGTTCTCCAAATTTCTCGTTTCAAGGCAACTGACCCACTTTCAAAGGTACGTTATCAGCTCTTACGTGAGAACTCAGTTTTGCGGCATCCGGTCCATAATGCTGACTTTTTGTATAGCATAATAATTCACGACTCTTCCTTGAACCTAATCCAATGTTGGTTGGTGGATGACAGAGATGGGACCCAAGCGCATTAGCAGAGAGTATATCATCTTTTTTTCTTTGTTTCCTTTGTTAATGACCTTCCAATTGCAAAGATGGCAGAGAGAGCTGGGTTTGACCACTGTCCATTCCTTCAGATTTTCAGAAAGCCTCTCTGGGGTTTCTTAGTGATATACAGATATAAATGATTTTATAAGTGAACGGGAAGGACCGAAGTAGTACCATGGGTTGAGCTTTTAGTGTGTGTGTAATATTTTTTTACTTTATAGTGGCCGATTAGATTGAGGGGAAGAAAGTTTTGGGTCCACCATGTTAGTTGTTGTATATTAAATTCGAATTGATTAAAAAGGTGATATCTTGATGAAGGATGAAGTTAGGAGTGATTGGGAGAGGGATACCGAGAGACCTCTCCACTCGCGGTTGATGAGGCTTGGTGGTCCAATCAGTGGGACAGAGTAGGGTGAAGAAGGTTCCTGGAAATGGACAGCACCGGCCCGATCCGTTGAAACAGGCCTTTCTTTCATGTTTGTCGACTTTTTAAATGCAGAGTTTGAAAAAGAAAAATCACAATTTGATATTCTTAAGATTTTGGAAACATTTCTTTCATGGTGTGCTTCTGGGTGACGTGGAGACCACGGCTCAAAATGAAAGATGTTTCGTGTCTTTACTAGCTAGTCACAGGAGTACAGGACCAAGAGGTGTATAATATATTCTTACTCGAGTGCGACGCCTCGTGTTGTTCTGCTTTCTGTAAAAAAAGAGGAAAAGAAATTGCATGGAAAGATTTTTATAAGACTTTCTTTTAATGTATAACATGTTTAGAAACTTGAGTTGGAAGCTAAGAAAACTATACATACAGAGAGAGAGAGAGAGAGAATTGAAGTTCTTTTTTGGCTTATTTCTTCCCTATTTCAGCTATAAAAAATATAAAAATAAAAGCAAGAGAAAATCAAGAGATCAGAAAAGTTTTCTTAAATCTCCTTCGAGGGTACTTGTAGGTGTAGGAGGGTGCAATGGAGAGATGTAGATGAGGATCGCAGACAATTCCAGTGATCCGGCTTGTTACGAGTAATATGGGGACACGTTCTTTTAAGTTGTTATAGATTTGTATCACAAATTGTTAGAATTGTATAGAAGAAAACGCAAATTAAATTAGGAGCAAAAGATAATTTCCATATATACTGAAAATTTTTCTAGGTATACGAGAATACGAGTCAATTTTTGTGGTATCCTGTCATAAGAGCCTTGACAGAACCCTTTAACTGCCTTGACGGTAAAAATGTTAAAAAACTTAAGGAGCAGCTAACAAAGGGTCGAGAAGAATGTATGGACCATGGAAGGTTTGACTTTGGCGCAGCAGCACATCTCGGGGCAGCGTCAGAAGTGGACGCAGAATCTCCGAGTGGCAGGGCCACCATGTGGCGGCCGAAAAACGATGCCAATAAATCTCTATGAAGTATATTATTTATGATAGTGTTTGAATATTTAAATTTTATTTTTAAAATAAAAATATAAATTCTCAAAAAATAGTTATTTATTTTTATTATTTTAAATTTTTATTTAGAAATTTGATATTTCATTTTTATTTCAATGTAATTAATACAGTATTATTTTGACTGATGTTCAATATGATCTAGACGGTGTTCAATATGATTTAGAATTATCAATTGATGGTCCTTTATGGAATTGGTATTATAAAATTAGGAAGATTGATCAGAATTGCTAAAACAGGATGGTTCATCATCTGTTTGGGGAATAAGGTAGAATAAGCTCTTATTCCATCCAGAATTATCCAATCAAACACTATCTATGAGACTGCGGGAAGGATTTAGAGAGGTGTGCTTGGATGTCGAGGGTTTTGGTAGACACATGATTTAGGCTTGCAAGAACTGCATTTTTTTTTATTATTATTATTACATGGGGACCATGGAATCTGGCTACAGAAGTCCCCACAGAATAATTTGTGGGCATGCAGCTACTTTTGTGAGTGATGGTCACAGGCCACATCAAGCAGGAATAGATGGTTGGTGCTCTCTTCTATTTGGATGAAATCAAGGTGCGACCTTGCATACGGGGAAGGATTTTGGCCCTTCATATCCACCTTCAGTGCCTTAATTACCTAAATAAATAAATAAATAAATAAGAATTATGTTGAGCTGTCGGTTGATCAATTTGACTGAATTATCACATCCAACCATTTCGAAGAAAGTTCGAACGATGAAGCACAGGAAAGTCTTTTAGAAAAATATAGAGCTGATTGAAGAGACTATAAGCAATTATTTTTTAGTACATTGACTTTCAATACTTGAGAAGGTTCTTTTGTGGATTGGTGAGCTGTTGTATGCCTTGCTAAATATGATTCGAAGGAAGCTTTTTGTGAACATCTCTAATTTTCTTGTGTCAGACTCTGTTCTCTTTATCTTACCAAAAAGTTTCACCCATTAAACTTCTAGACCTTTGATCCAGGTTTTCATCCTTTCAGATTTTATGATTTTAGATAGTGACTGAGAGGAAAAGAAAATGATTTATCTTGATTAGGTCTAAAGAATATTCAAAATTATAGAGGTGTTTGGAAATCTCTATCAACATACCATGATTGAGATATTGAAATATTAGTTGATGGTTTCTAGAACAAAATATAGGTTCATATGGTAAAGAATATATGTATCATTCTTTTATACATCATTTTCATATTGTGTGATTAAAAACCCATACCTTGATTGTAGAATCAGGATTGAGACTTTTATTACCCAATATATTGATATTGTCGTGGCTGATATCTCAAGGGACACCAATTTATTGGGAGAATTGATTTCTTGTATCATATTTTGCCTAGCACAAGTTAACAACTCGACTGAGATAAACTTTATCTCTGCTTCCAACATTACCAAGCAAACTCTCTAAGACACTTGGCTTCAAGCACTATTGTAAATATACTTTTAAATTCATTAAGGCATCTACTGTTGTTAATTTTCTTTTCTTTTACGAATAAAAAAAGGTATAGCACTGATGTATCAATCCCAATGAACACACTTTTCTAATTTTGCTTCAACCAAAAGAATCAAAATGCACATAATACTAATTAATGTGAATCTCTATCTTATCCATCTCGAACCCTTGGCCATCTATTCATGGCTTCTGTTGGGATATACTGACTGACCCCTGTACACCGACTTACTCTCAGATCGATCCGATCGACGTCTGACTCTACCGATCGAACCGACGGACGACTCCGACAATGACTTCGACAATGACTGTCGATAATGACTGCCGACAATATCCGACCGAAGGTATGCATGCCGAACAGACCCATACTGTTCCTGACCGATCGAGCGGTCGAATCCATATCACCGACTCACTGTCGAGGGTGGCAGCCGACGTCCGACTTCCACAAGGCACCAGATCAGCCGACGGTGTCTCTGAGTCACCACCCGACGATCCGACAGTCGAATATCGACATACAGTCGACCAGCCCGTCCAAATGCCGTACAACCGTTATGGACTGTTCTCCTGCCAAGGACATGCCGTACGACCGTCGTGGGGCGTTGTCCTGCTAAGGACATGGGTTAATGACCTGACAACCCACGTTGATTTGATAGCTCCCGACGATTTGATAACTCTTCAGTTGTCTGCACCATTAATGGCGGGATCATACCGCATTCTACTATAAAACGGGGTAAGGCAACAGGCATTAAAAATCTATCTCAAGCTTTCTCAAGCGGGGGTAAGCGCCTCTAAGCTATTGAGCTCTCTAGCTCTCTCCCTCTCGCTGAGTTTCACTGTTGCCTAGTCTCCTCTCTGACTTGACCATCGGAGGGTCCCTGCCGGAGGCATCTCCGGTCAGCGAGGACTTTCTTTGCAGGTGCGCGATCTCGGCGATCGGACGATGGGGGGATTAGCCGCAACAGATTTGGCGCATCAGGTAGGGGTATTCGACGGAGGTAAGCCAGCGAGCTCCACAGAGCTTGAAAAAACCTCTCGAGATGACGAAAATCAGGGCTCAGCGATCGAGAGCTATCGGGTCAGCGAAGCACTCTTCCCGTCGGGAAGAGGCCCCTCCTTCACCTTCCATGGCAGAGTCCAGCTCTCCGCATCCGGTGGTAACTACGGAAGCGCAAATCGCGGCGATCATGCGGCAAATGACTGTTCTAATGGACGCGGTCAAAATCCTCCAACAGCAACCGACTCAGTTGCCGCAACCGCCGACGGAACAACCGACGGTGAGCCCTATGCCGTCCAGAAGCAGCCGTCGATGTTCGCATCAACTTCCATCTCCTCCTCAAGAGCCGCCGTCTCAGCACTCCCATCGAGAAAGGGAGAGGCGGCCACGGTGCGACACCCACTGATCTTGGCATCCCTCTCCTTCCCAGCTGAAGCGAGCGAGGAAGGAGAAGCGACCGCGGACACCATCCGCCTCACTTTAAAATTCGTCGGGAGGTTCGACTCCTGGGGTTTCTCAACATCGATGGTTGGACGACTACGAACGTAAGTTTGAAGAAATCGATCGTCGACTTGCCCAGCTCCAAGCGGATGGTCAGAAGTCTTCAAACGACGTCGACTTCCAGACCACCCAACCTCTTTTCCGATTTATCCTCGACGAACCGATTCCTAGTCGGTTCAAGATGCCTCACGTGGAGCCTTACGATGGCTCCATCGATCCAGTTGACCACCTGGAGAGCTACAAGGCTCTCATGACAATTCAAGGGGCAACCGATGCCCTCCTCTGCATCGACTTCTCTGCCACGTTTCGTAAAGTTGTCAGGGCCTAGTACTCCGACCTCTGCTCAGGATGTATCCACTCCTTCGGGTAGCTCGAGCATTCTTTCGTGGCTCGCTTCAGCACCAGCCGGAAGCCATCACGAACTTCGGACAGTCTTTTCTCCCTCAAGCAGGGAGAAAATGAGACACTCCGATACTTTGTGGCTCAATTCAACGCGGTCACACTTGAGGTTCGGGACCTCAACGAAGACATGGCTATCTCGGCCATGAAGAGGGGGCTAAGGGGGTCCCGATTCACATATTCCTTGGACAAGACCCTCCTCCGGACGTATGCCGAATTACTGGAGCACGCGTATAAATACATGCGTGCAGACGAAGGAGCTTCCGACCGACGCCTGACCGAGAGCACGGGCCAGAAGGAGAAGCGGAAGAAAAATCGAGCTCCTACTGAACCCAGCAGGCCCCACCGATAGATGGGTCTTGTTCCGACGACGGAGTCTGAGACCGACACATCGCAGGTATGACTCCTACACCCCTCTCTCCGCTCCTCGTGCGTAGATCCTGATGGAGATCGAAGGAGTGAAATATCTACGATGGCCTCGGCCTCTGAAGGCAAAAGGCCTCGACCAACATGGCTCGATCGTCGATCGTAGAATCTATGGCTCGATCACCGATCGTCGAGTCTATGACTCGATCGTCGATCGTTGAACTTACGGCTCGATCGTCGATCGTCGAATCGACGGCTCGATCGTCGATCATCGAATCTACGGCTCGATCGTCGATCGCCGAACCGACGGCCTCGACTTCTGAAGGCAAAAGGCCTCGACCAACACGGTTCGATCGTCGATCGTCGAATCTACGGCTCGATCATCGATCGTAGAGTCTACGGCTCGATCATCGATCGTCGAATCTACAGCTCGATCGTCGATCGCCGAACCGATGGCCTCGGCCTCTGAAAGCAAAAGGCCTCGACCAACGCGGCTCGACCGTCGAATCTACGGCTCGATCGTCGATCACCGAATCGACGGCCTCGACCTCTGAAGGCAAAAGGCCTCGACAAACATGGCTCGATTGTCGATCGTCGAATCGATGGCTCGACCGTCGAATCTACGGCTCGATCGCCGATCGCCGAACTGACGGCTCGATCATTGATCGTCGAACCGACGGCTCGATCGTCGATCGTCGAGTCTACAGCTCGATCATCGATCGTCGAATCTATGGCTCGATCATCGATCGCCAAACCGACGGCTCGATCGTCGATCGTTGAATCTATGGCTCGATCGTCGAACCGACGGCCTCGGCCTGTGAAGGCAAAAGGCCTCGACCAATGCGGCTCGGCCGCCGAATCTATGGCTCGATCGTCAATCGTCGAACCGACGGCTCGACCATCGAATCTACGGTTCGATCGCCGATCGTCGAACCGATGGCTCGATCGTCGAATCTACGTCTCAATCGTCGAATCTACGTCTCCTTCGTCGAATCTACAGCTCGATCGTCGATCGCTGAACCGACAGCTCAACCGTCGAATCTACGGCTCAATCGCCGATCGTCGAACTGATGGCTCGATCGTTGAATCTATGTCTCAATCGTCGAATCTACACCGAATCTACGGCTCCATCGTCGAATCTACGATGGCCTCGGTCTCTGAAGGCAAAGGGCCTCGACCAATGCGGCTGGCTAACTTGCCGACTTAGCTTCGACTAAGAAGGGCAAAACGTCAGGACGATCGTAGTCGCGCTCGCGACATACCGACTTGGTTACGATCGGTCGAAAGATATTCGGCTTGCCACCGTTTATCATGCACCGCGATGTACCCGCCCGACCAAGGTCCGGACAATGGGTATTCGACTTGCGACATACCGACTTGGTCACGATCGGTCGAAGGATATTCGGCTTGCCACCGTTTATCATACGTCCCGACGTGCACGCCCGATCAAGGGTCGGACAACGGATATTCGACTTGTCATCGTTATCCTATCCGATTACGTCGGACACTACTCGACTATCGGACTCTACGAAATGATCGTGTCAACATGCTACGTTCGGAGGTTGGCCGACATCCGACCCGATGTGCACGCTCGACCTACAATCGGGACGACTCTCGACCATTGGATCCTATGCAACCTGTACAACAGTCAGGACGCCGACCTACAATCAGGGCATGACGTGATGGAAAATCACTCCTTTCGTCCGAAGCCATCGCCCACGTGTTCACGCGGGTCAACACGACATCGAACTCAGGAGTGGGGGGTAACTGTTGGAATATACCGACGGACCCCTGTACGCCGACTTACCCTCGGACCGATCCGACCGACGCCCGACTCTACCGATCGGACCGATGGATGACTCCGAGAATGACTCCGACAATGACTGTCGACAATGACTGCCGACAATATCCGACCGAACGTCTGCATGCCGAACAGACCCATACTATTTCCGACCGATCGAGCGACCGAACCCATATCACCGACTCACTGTCGGGGGTGGCAGCCGACGTCCGACTTCTATAAGGTACCAGATCAGCTGACGGTGTCTCCGAGTCACCACCCGACAGCCGAATATCGACATATAGTCGGCCAGCCCGTCCAAATGCCATACAACCGCTATGGACTGTTCTCCTGCCAAGGACATACCGTACGACCGTCGTGGGGCGTTGTCCTGCTAAGGACATGGGTTAATGATCTGACAACCCACGTCGATTTGACAGCCCCCGATGATTTGACAACTCTCCAGTTGTCTGCACCATTAATGACGGGACCATACCGCATTCTACTATAAAACGGGGTAAGGCAACAGGCATTAAAAATCTATCTCAAGCTTTCTCAAGCGGAGGTAAGCGCCTTTAAGCTCTTGAGCTCTCTAGCTCTCTCCCTCTCGCTGAGTTCCACTGTTGCCTAGTCTCCTCTCTGACTTGACCGTCGGAGGGTCTCCGCTGGAGGTATCTCCGGTCAGCAAGGACTTTCTTTGCAGGTGCACGACTCCGACGATCGGATGACGAGGGAGATTGGCCGCAACAGCCTCCAATATAAAAATATTTTTACAGTAAACATATCTCTCTCGGTGCTTCTTCGCTCCATTCACCGATCAACGAACGACAATGAAAACTTCAAGTCCACCATAAAAAAAAATAGTAATTCCATTAATCTTCATTTATATGATATTTTTTAATTAGTCACGTACCATGTTAGGTCCTAGTGCTTTTAACTTAAAATTTCAACTTTAATAAGAGACAAAATAGGGAATAGACTGCCCCCCTTATTTAATAGCATGTGACGTATATATAGATCCCAATACAAAAATACACCATCCCTCGTCTGCTTGCTCTTAATTTGCGTTACAAACCAGCAGAAGCCAACATTCTAAATCCCTTCTCATGGTTCATTTTTTATGTGGGCAGGTGACCCCGTGACGGTAGCAGTTGGAGCGCCCGACGGGAGAAGACCGGAGAGGAAGGAAGGAAACTAGAGGATGGATTCGGTGACGTGTGCACCCACCATGAAGGGAGCGTGCTGTCCACGTCGAATTGCCACGGATGTGACGTCACCCCACCACGCGGGCCCACAGAATTCCCAGAGAGAGGGTCCGAGATATTCTTTGCTTCCAGGCGGAGGTAAACACACGGCCCACCCATGGGCCCCAAACCACACCACACACCTCCCCACCCCACACCGCAACCCCACCCCCGCTCTCTCTTGTCTCCATCGATATCCATTTTTTCTTTTTTTTTTTTCTTGCGAGCCTCAAAATTCCAACCGCAGCGCAAATGGAGGACACGTTTCGACCGCACAGGAAATCGACAGGCTGGTCGGACGGTGCCAGTTCGCCGCCGACCCGCCAACCGGTCCCACGCCGGAGCCGAGATTGTTTCCCGTGTCGGCAGAGAGGTGGCTCGGCAGCGGCTTGAAGCGGCTCGCTTGGAAAATGGGTAGGGTGTCACGTTTTTGGGTGCAATTTCTCTGTGCCCGCACAGTGCGGCTGGCGGTAATGGGTGGAGCCCGTGACTACGTGCAGCATGTGATCGAGGGTTCGGATTGTATCTTGCATGCTAAAGAATGGTTCAGCTTCCTTCGCAATATCTGGATCATATGACAGCCGTTTTGAGATCTATGCAGACGAGGAAGAAAGATACGATCCAATAGTTAATGTCATGAAAAAAAAAACATATAATCCAAACCCGTAACCGTATCATCCAAGAGATGGAGAGAAGGCCGAAGAAATCATGGTGTACATTATGTAAATTGAAATTTATTATGATTTATTTAAATTATTTATACATGTGGGACGTATGATTTGTCCAAAAAATAGCTTCTCTTATGTGATAATACTATCGCTAACTAACAAAATATATTTCTAAAACTAAAATTTTGTTAGTAATTTCTAATTATTTAGACAATACGCTTGATGCTAAATTTTTCGTAAAAGATAATGATTCAAAATCAATAATAGATTAAAAAAAAAAAAAAAAAAAAAAAAGAGATTTCTACTGTGCTTAAAAGTGATAGAAATCAATTTTTTTTTATGCTTTTAATCTCTATCATATATGTCAAGTAGATAAAAAAAAAATTAGTATCAAAATTTATTGATTTTCAATCTATATATATTTTACATGTGTAGATTATGATTGACAAAAGAAACTCCTAACTTATACTATATATCATATATTTTAGTAAATTAATATAATGCATATCATCCATTTTCGCATCTAAGTGATATATAGTTTAGGTATCTTCAAAAGCATTTTTTTTAAAATTTTAAATATTCTACATATTTAGATCATAACAAATGGGGTGAATCTTTGATTTGAATGCTTATATGTTGATTTTAAAATTGTTGAATTTTTACTAAATATTTGATATTAAATTGTTATCCATCTTGTTATTTAATTTACATAAATTTAGATTTTTTTTACTATCTAATCTTTTGCTTCAAATGTTATGTAAAAAGAAAGAGAATCAAGAAAACTTAATTTCATTGAAAATAAGAACTTAATAGTTCCATTACTATATATTTTGTATTAAAAAAATATTATTTTTAGTGGAGAGTCCACTAACCATGGAAAGAACATAGATGTTTTTAAGTTACACCTGACGTAGATACAGGGCATGAGAATCTCTTGCTTAGACTGCTGCACTCATTTTAGAATCCCTCTTGAAGCCTGCTCCTGCCTCTCTTATTTAATAAAAGAATTTTTAAGAAGATCAGATCCCTATATTCATATCTGGTTTTCTCTCATATACCCGCTTTGGGTAGCTAATGGTGGTAACGTAGTAATCTTTCTTGATATAAGTAACACTGATGTTATTTATACTAAGACTTATTTTTTACTTGCAGTGCACGCAGTTGATTCAACTAGAGAAGCCATTCCGTATCCAAAAAAAAAAACTAGAGAAGTCATTCGACATGCAGGAATGATCTTATCAAACATAAGATTTTTTTTTTCTTTTTTTTAATTTGCAAGTTGGGCTAGTGACTAAGGAATCGAATCCCCACTTGAATATGCTTTAAATTCATGCACTTCAAAGATTTTGATATTTAAATAGCAAATTACTAGAGTTTGAAATGATACTCTAACCAAATGTATCTTGATGGTTACACTATATTAAAAAAGTGATTTTCCTTCTGTTTTTTTATATCAACCTGAGATCAAGTTGGATACGTATGAACCTCATGTGTAATTGACCTCACATCCTTCTGAGAAATTAATCGACCTCACATTATGTTTGCACGTTGTGCACGAGGACAAGAAAAATCACCTTCCAATGCACGGCCAACTAAGTTTTTTCTTTTTTTTTGGTAAATCACGGCCATGTAAGTTGAGCACGCCCACTCTATACATGTAGTTGTAACAAGTCTAGCATTGAGTTAAGGCCCCACCTACTACGTCCGTACATACTTCAAGAAGCATAGTAGATATCATTCATATCTATTTTACATACTTTATATTCTATTACATAATTTGTATAAATTGATAACACTAGATTTGCAATAAATGAATACTTCAAGTGACCGACGCTCCCCTTATGGGCTGGAAAGGAAAAAGTTCCACCATATGAAGTTAGATCTGTCATTCTGTCCTTTTATGCATGTCCAGCCTGAGGTTCTCAAAAGACACCTCCAATTGTGGGTCTTAGTTTGATGTAGCATGTAGGCCCCTTCTTTAATTTCATTATTGGCGCATTTACTGTCAACTTTTCCTATATTGACAGATCGTACTAAAGACTTCGCAATTTCAGTGGTCCACATGAAACATACAATCATTTCGGTGAAGCATATATCATCAAGCCTGTTGTATGCCAATGAATAAAAAAAATAAAAATTATATCCTCTACTGTATGCATTTTGCGGTCATGCATGCAACCAATCACCGTTGCTCTTTTCTATACAAATATACTGTGATAAATATTTGATGAATCAAACCTACAAAAATAGGCAATTACGATTGGCTGTATATAAAATCACATGGTATATATAGTGTAGGATATAATCTCTCCAAAAGCATGCCAACTAGAGAAGGTATCTGCTTGTCAGTCTGAAGCTTAGGAGCTATCCAAGATGTAAGATAATTTATACGTGATCCAATGTAATATTTATAACTTATCATATATGAGTTTATTTTCTAAAATATTTGTTTTTCGAAAAAAAAATTGAGAGAGTTTTTGACATCTTAAAAGAAATAATGCACAAGAGGTGCAATGCTTGGCCAAACCAAGATGTGACCTAAGCCGGCTCATGTTTACACCTTGGACTTAGATTCAATCCATTCAGTGATTATAAAGGAATCAGTCCCTTTTTGATCGGGTTTAGGTTAGGGTTAATTAAGTTTATCAGCCAAGTCCAAACTTCTGAATAATTCTTTTCTCGGTTCATATCAGATCTTGTCTTGTTAGACCATACATGACAAGGTCAAAACCTGGGTCATAGTTTTTAAAACTATGACCAACCTCCCCCAGTTCAGTCCAGAGGTATACAAAATGCGTCCAATGGGGACTATATTTTGATTAGGTCAACTCTGAGAAGGGACTACATGCCCCGGTGGCCATTCCTTCCGAACTATAAAAAATATAAATCCTCCAACCTTAATCTCACCAGACAGGTTCAAGTTTGTCATATACCACTCAATCTTTAATCTGCGAAGCTCTAGATATCCATATAAGACATTGAGTTCGACTTGTCTACAACCACAAAAGGAAATTTCGTGGTGTTTTTTTTTTTTTGCTTTTTTGGAAGCGTAGATTATTGACCTATATCTTCCTTGGTTTGTTCAATTATTGTTCAAATCCTATAGATTATAAGACACTTTTGTGTCTCACAATGTTTCATTTTCTTCTAGTGGCCCAGATTTGGTTATTAATTAGGAAGATGGTTTCATGTGTACCGAGGGAAGACAAAACCAAATTGCGTATGGATGTTGAGAGTCCTGGAGCTCTTTTCTTTGTTTGATGGTGAGGAATGGATTTTTTCTCGTGGACTCCACCAAGATGTCAGATAAATCCAGGTTAGGTAGTCCAGCCTAGTTTTGTCTCAAACCTTCACTGGGAACCCAGTATCTGTTTGTCAAGCTAGAGTGTCATCATCATCAGACATTACATGCTACCTGGGGCCCATGGTGCAAATATTTTTTTTTTTCTAATGAAAAATTGGTGGGGCCTTCAATATCTGCAAAAAAAAAAAAAAAAAAAAAAAAAAAACATCATGGTTATGCAATGGCTGTAGACTTTCCATTCCAAAACTTTTAAGAGTTCAAAAATGAATTAAATAGGAAAATATTTATATCATGTTGAGACATATGTGAAGCCTACACGCGGGTGGGGGAGAGAGAGAGGAGCGAGATCTTAGCAATAAAATCCAAGTTCAATTACCGCAAATGAGAGATTTAAGCTGTTTATTTTCAATCAACTCAATTCAATATAATTCACGACAACTAACATTCATTATGGCATAACGGGAGTTTTTTTTAAAAAAAAAAAAATTAGGATGAAAATAGATAATTTTAACTAGGGGTGAAAGCATATCGGATCTGCTTTCGTATCCGAATCTATACTGATATGAATAAAAATTTGAACATATGACTAATATCTATATTTATATCTATATCTATTATGAAAAAATAAATATAGATGTAGATAGACAATCATTCGATCTATATCTAAATATTTAATTTTACTTATAATCATTTTGAAGTTATATATAGCACTCATAAATTCTTAAAGAAAATATGTAACCGTATTTATATGTTATTAATTTGATTTAGCATCTATTTAGTAATCTCTTTGATTATATGGTCATAAATTTTAATT
The DNA here is from genome assembly GCF_000442705.2 of Elaeis guineensis. Lineage (NCBI taxonomy): Eukaryota > Viridiplantae > Streptophyta > Magnoliopsida > Arecales > Arecaceae > Elaeis > Elaeis guineensis. The sequence continues at coordinate 113,198,237 of NC_026003.2, forward strand.
ATCTGATTTATATTTATATCCATAATTTCAATATTTATTATATCCATATCCATTTTTAAAAAAATGTGAATCAAAATTTTAATATCTGACTAATATTCATATCTATATTTGTATTCGTTGAACAAAACAAATATGGATATGGATATATTGATATCCGATCTAATTTCATCCTTATTTTTAATGGTATGACAAAATTATATATATATATATATATAAAGTTTAATATAGAAATATAAATAATATATTTGCTGTTTCCACATATCTTAACTCAAGCTAATCAAGATTAATGGTGTAAATAAAAAAGATTAAATTATAAAAATCCTCTTGAGATTAGGTTAAATTATACTTACACCCAATAGTTTGAAAAACATATGCTCACCTCTCTGAGGTTTAATTTTTATTTAACACTTTAACTTATGACTTAATGAAATATTAGTCAAACTATTAGACCCAAATATTATATTAGAAAAAAATTTTAAATGATGAAAATGATATTCAAAGCAAGTGGTTGCCAATGTTGGTCTTCGAATACTTCCACTCCTGACTCAAGGCCACCTCAACCCCCTCCTTGACCTCGCCCACCACCTCTCCAACCACTTCATTGCCGTCGACGTCATCTTCTCCCTCACTTCATCTCCATCTAGCCCAAACCCATCTCCCACACTCCCTTCAACACCGACTCCACTTCTGAAACCTCTACCAAGCCCATCACTAAGTCCACCACCATCATCTCCACCAAATCCACCTCCACCAAGCCCACAACCATGACCTAACCCACCTCCACCGTCAAAGCTTGGCTTCAGCTCCACTACCTAGGTCTCCACCACCAAGTCCACCTCCTCCTCCAAACCTGTTACCAACAAGGCCGCCAAGCCCGTCGGGGTGGTAAAACCACTTCTATGAAATTTGGGACTGCGAGGTCGAGAGTGAGATACTTGGTCTAGTTGAAGAAGAAGTAGGAGAGGAGGGTGGAGGGGGTTGGGAATCAGATCTAACAGAGGACATTCAAGGCTGAAGAGGGAGAGGGCATGGATGAGGGAAGTAGCCAGGCCGGTAGGGGAGATCATGTATATGCTCGACATCGGTGGGGAGGGGAAGGGCAAGGGGTAGGCGGAGGGGACAACAAAGATGAATGAGCCAAGAAGGGAGAGGTTGGTCAGGGTGATGAGGATGGTGAGGGAGAAGGCAGCGAAGTGGTTGGAGAGATAAAATCTAATCGAGATAGTGATCGAGTAGACAAACAACACGAGGTCAATGATTGCACATTTCATTAGATCGATAGTCGAATGAATGACCGCCGTCACTGTCATTATCATGGTCACTTGGCAGTCAAACGGTCAAGATCCAGATTTGATTAGCAATGAGGAAGTGGAGGATGAAGACGTTGGTGGAGGTAGCGAGGCAGATGGAGAGGTTGTAGAGGAGGGGGGAGAGAGAACGGAAGTTGGCGACGAGGGCTTGGTTGAAGGGGAGGGAGGAAGAGGAGGAGAGAAGAGAGTTCTTGGAAGGGAAGAAGGGGAGAAGAAAAAATAGTCAGCATCAAGAGGAGAAGAAATGTAGAGGAGTCTTTTCATTTTATGCAAATAATTTAAGTGATGTTATTCCTTTTTTTTGGATGTAAGTGTATATTTTTGAAGTTATTGGTTGCAAATGTAATGAAAGGAAACTGGAAGAGGATTATTATAATTTACTCTAAGAAAACTTATTATTCATTTAAGGATAAACTAATAAAAACTCTCCATTTGAATTTCAAATTAAAAGCAGCTCCCTCGTTGAGTTTCAATTAAAAGTAGCTCTCCATTTCAAACATAAATTAAAAGCAGCTCCGTAAATGGCATAAAATGATCGAATTGCCCCTGTAGTTATAAAACAATACTAAAATAATACTGTGATATTACAAAACAGTACTGCCTTATTATAATGTAATATTACCTTCTTATAAAGGAATACTGCTTTATTCTAATGTAAAGATATTATAAAACATTACTATCTTATTATAAAACAGTACTGCCTTATTATAAAATAGTACTGCTTTATTGTATTATAAAGATATCATAAAACAATACTGTTTCATTATAAAATAGTACTGCCATATTATAAAACAGTACTACCTTATTGTAAAGGAATATTGCCTTATCGCATATGGATATAAGAATAATTTCAGCCACAAATTAGGGAATTGTTTTTAATTTATGTTTGACATGGAGAGCTACTTTTAATTGAAACTCAACTGAGGAGCTGCTTTTAATTTGAAATTAGAACTAGGAGTAATCCCTAGTTTTTCTTTCATTTAATACTGCTGGGGCTTATTGTGAAGTGTCTTGTATTATATTGATATATCGGTAAAAATGGCTTTATCTCGAGCACCCAACCTGAATTCTTTGAGCTACATGCATACCCACGCGCATTTGCACACACATATTTCGCCCATCCCAGAGTTTTGGGGAATACACTTTTATCATGGGGTTTTTGATATCCAGTTTTTTAATTAGTTTTCTCCTTCACTATTAATGAGGCTTTCTCTAATTTATGGACGTAGATCATGGACTGAATCATATAAATTTTTATATTTTTATATCTCTATTTACTTCGGTATCTCTAGATCTAATCTCCCTTCACCCCAAAACTAAACCTCCAATCCTGTCCAACACCAGCATGTCTCAAAATCTTCAAGAGTGGGATATATACTTGTGTGAGAACTTGACATGAAAGGTTGTCCTAATGAAATCCAACCAAAAACCTTGTGAGAAAATCCCAGTGCAACAAAATTCCGTCCTCCCTACAAACCCGGATTAAAGATGAAGCCGAAAACCATGGGTTGGATCATGTTTAACTTTCAGATTGCACCATTTTTGTCCCCATGCCGGCATGGTAGCCGGCGCCGTTGATCGGTCGGTTCCATTTGATGGACTGGACGCTTGCACCAATTTTGCGAGAGAGATGGCTCCACTCACATCTGCCACAACAAAAGGAAGTATCGATCCCATCCCACCTCACCTCACCTCACCTCCCACTCTTAATTCTTTTTCCAATGATGGTGTCCTTGTCATTGGAAAGCCGTCTAAAACAAGCGTTTCTCATGACCGTGACAGGCTCATTAATCTCCCCACGTTCCAAAATTCAAAGATAGGTCAAGAGCCTACATTTGAACAAAGTCCCCATCTCCCCTCTTTTTCTCCCCAATAGTGCGAGGACCCCCAATTTTTTCCTGTTCTGAGACCCTGGGTTCAAAGGCACCGGCTAATTACAAACAAGTATGGTGTCTTCCCTGCTAACCACACGATGTTTTCTCACCAAATCCACTGAAGAGGTTGATTCCACGACGATCGGCAGAGTGTCGCGATCCAATCGAATCAGCTGTCGGGCCAATGTGAGTAGCCGTCCATCAAATTAGCCCCACCATTTGGCATCATGGTGGTCTCGATTCATCGTCCCGTTTTCAAGTCTCACATGGCTGCTTAGAAAATTTATGGCTAATTGGTAATAGATCAACAATTGTCTTCCAGCAGTGATGGCTCAGTTAATACAGTAGTGTGGTCCATTTGGCTGCCTTGAGAGAGTCATAGGATGGATGTTGATGTAGTTCATTATGATGACTAAGGTATTGTGGATCATTGTCAAGTCCTTGCTGAATAAAACTAATTCTAAATGGAAAATCTGAGTCGCATTCTATTTTCCACTGATGAAAGGTGGTGGAAAATGAAATGAGCTTGATTTATTTATTTTTTCCTCCTCCTGTTTGGGTGGGGCGAATATGAGGCGCCAACCGAGCTCGTCCACCCAAAAAAACAGAGCTCGTAGCATCAGCATGAGACGAATTGTGAAGATCCTTGGGAATTTAGTGGTCACAATTTATTTTGATCTTGAGAGCTATTTGGACATTCTGTTTTTTTTTTTTTTTTTTTAAAAAATTCCAACAAGAAGTAGGAAGCCTATCTCACATTTTAATGAGATTTGAGAACATGATGTAAGAGGGTGAAAGAAAACACCAGAGAAGAAATAGCCACTTGATCTGACGTTGTATTCAAATCTTGGACTCTGGACCAACTAATTTTATGTGACCAAGTCTTTTTTTTTAAATGTTACCAGCCTCTAGTAGTGTACCCTTTTCTTTTCCTCTTATTTATGTTGGTATTCATACCATGCAAAACGATACTTTTTAATGAAACTAAATCATGACGATGGCCAAAGTGATGACGGGGAGCCACCCAAGAGGACACTATCGCCACGGTATTGATGGCCACGGATATTAGAAGTTTGACCTTTTGACGACACAAACATTTATTTTAATTGATTTTGAATTGAGATCCATATCTTCCTTAGAAACTTGGATTAATTTGAGACAAGGTAGCAAGTTAGTCATTTCACATTATCAAATCAAATTAGGGTGCATATAGTTTATAAGTGATATCAGAATCGAAATCAAAATAAATTAGAATAAAAATTAGAATAAATATATTTTTCAACATATTTGATTCGGAATTTGATTTAGATAATGAAAAAAATAGAGATTAGATTTTGAGGATTGAAATTTTTTTTTATTTCTCTAAAATTGAAAGAGATGAAATTTTCTCCAACCTAACAATTAGAATGAAAATCACCCGTATACATTTTCATTTCAAAATCTAACTTTCTCCGATTAAATATTTTTAATATTAGATAGCATGCATCTATTAGGGGTGGTTAGTATTATGCGGATATTTTAAGTGCTTGCACACATCTGTTTTCTGGATCTTTATCCAATTTATCTAAAATCAAATGAAATTATTAAATCCTACCCCTCACCCTCTTAATCCTTCCATCTGTATCTAAGCAACAGAGAAGAAATTTCACCCAAAAAAAAAAATAAAAGGACAAAAGTTTACGCTGATTTTTCTCAACATGATTGTATCTGCAATCATTACTATTTATTTTGTTTGCCATGTTATTCCCTCGGGCCGAACGCATGCCATGGCTTGATAATATCATTCAACCTCTTTGAAGGGATAAATTATGGCCTATACTGCGGACACAATCATACCACATGGTCATGCATGTAAATAATCACAGATGCTTATCTTTATAAAGTATACTAAGATAAATATTTGATGATGAATGGAGCTCGTAGAATTGAACGGCTATAATTGGTTATGTATATGGTCATGTGATGCATGCAGTATAGGATATAATTTCTTCTTAGGAGGACATCTATCTCTAAAACCCTAGAGGTGGCATATTACTATGAAATTGAAAAACATCAACCTATGGAATATATTTTAATGTATTACTCATTGTTGAATGATAGGATTGACATGCATGGATGTTACTGGACTTTCTAGTGGTTAAATCAAGAATTGGACAGGAACCGACGGTCAAATGTGTTTCTAAGGGGTATTTTGTCCATCTCATAAATTGACACATCTTGTCCTTGGAATCAGCCAAAAGCCTAAACAACCAATCCATTCTGGTCGGTTTTGCAAGTTGATGGATTCAAAATTCCAGCTTGGCCCATGAGCCATTCACGGAAAATTGAAAGCTTTACCATCTCTTCAATCCTGTAAATGAGAATAAATCCCAATTTTTGGGTCAATCTTTGGACCATGACTCAAGCTTCATTACATCCTGCGGCCATCTGAAATTCTGGATGCACATTGCATGCCTTTTGTATCAATTAGGTTTAAGTGTGGTTTATAACAGTTATCGAACATAGTTAATTACCGCATCTTTGCTCTAAAATTCATTTGTGATGTCGACATCTTGTCTCTATGGTTGGTGAGTTCCATCTCTTGAGTTAATTATCTACCTATTTCACTATGATCAAAGTATTCTCATAGAGTATGTTTGATTAGACGGAGTTGGACTTTGGAATAAGAATAAGAATGACTCACATTCCAATTGTTTGATTGTGAGAGAGTTTCATTCTCATTTTAATTTTAAAGAGGGGTAGAAATATTTCAATTCTTTCTATTTCTATTTCAAATTTAATTTCAATTATGAAATAAATATATTAAAAAATATTATCATTCTGATTGTCATTTCAATCTATTTCAATTCAAAAATTAAAACCGTAAATCAGACATACCTTTTATAAATACATCCTCTCTTTTTTACTCAATAAATAATTAAAAATTTATAATTCCTAATTTTGATAGATAATATCCTCACAATGGCTATATATTAAATGCTATTCCTCTTCAATAAATCACATGATCCACACTTGTTGTGATCTATCCATTGTCAACCATGGGAACAGACACAGCTAAGCCAGAGCCCATAAAAGCCAAGCCGAATCCACAGGCCACCTTTCAAAGACCAATCGGTCTCACAGTCCTCGAACAGGAAAGGAATTTTGGCTGCTGACTTGCATAAATGAAGAACTATTCTCTTGGGATCAAAGTTTTCTTATATGATTCCTCCCTTTCTTTTTTTTTTTTTTGGTTCTTCTCCCTTCCGCTCTTCTTCTGGAGAGTAAAAGGGGAGAGGCGGGAAGGAAGCGTCCCCATCGGCTGCATCCCGATTTTCCGTTCGCGCACTAAGCCCCTGTGGGCCCCGCCCGCGTGTCGTCCCTCAAGCTCCTGTCGGACGGGCCCCACATTGGACGCACGTGCCAGGTCACCCCACACACGTGTGGGAGCCCACCACCTCCCCTCCCACTTACACACCGTGTCCTGCCTCTGTGGCGGACTCGCACCGTAAATGATCAACATAGCAAGCGGGCAGCAATGGACAAACGCGCACCCCACCCACACAAGTAGAAATATAAACATAAAAATTAGTATAATATTATTTTAGAATCTATCACCACATCTTTCTCTCTCCTCTCTAGATCTCTCAGATATGAAAGGCAACAACAGCACATCATAATTCCACTCAGGCCAGCCAGAGACATTCCTTCTGTGAGGAAAGCTCCTGCTTGTTCTTCTCCTTCTTCCAAGGGTAGGAGATTAGAATTGCTCTTTCTTTGGATCACAGGAGGGCATCAGGGAAGTCCCACAAGGAAATTAATCTTGCATGGATACTGCCCAGTGGCCTCAGGTAAGAAATCTGAACACAAGATCTAGTAGCTTGGTCTGGAGTCCTGATCTAGAGTTCTTTGTTTTGGTTTTGTGTTGGGTGATGGGGATCCGGGGGATGGGTTTTCTTGTTTTGGATTGTATTGGGTTGTGTGGGTTCATGAAATGGATGTAAATTTGTTCGGTTGGTGTGAGAGGATGGAGGTCAGGTGGTTGTTGCCCCTTTAGAGATCTCCTGATAGGCTACTGCATCATCTTCTCTTTCTGATCACCCTTTACTTTCCTTTGGCTTTAAGCCTTTTAATCCTGTCACAACCCCCTCCTTTAATCCTTGAAAGCAGCACACCACTTTCTTTTCCCCACCTTTCCTTTCCCCCTTTATCTCTCTCCTTCTTTTTTTTTTTTTCTTTAAGCTTATGTAATAAAGCAGTGGCATGAAAAGGGTTGCTTTGTTCTTGTGATGCACAAAGTGCATGTATGTGATTTCTCTTGCATCTTTTGTTAGCTATCTATCTCCCATCTCTCTTCCATAATTTATCATCTATTGATCCTCTTTCTCCTAGGCTTTTCCTTGTGTTTGTTTGCTCTCCAAGATCTTTTCTACATAGCTGCTAGCTAGCTGTTATCTACCTCTATATCTCTAAGTATGTATGCTTGTTTGCTGATATCTACTTTCTCCTGTGTCCCCATGGGGTTGGGGTGGTGCCCAATAGGAGATAGGGTTGGTGAAGCCCATGGAGGAGCTGGTGTCGTCCACTACCAGCACCACCACCACCAGGCCTCATCTGATGGAGAGGAGAACCAGGCCCCAGAAGGAGCAGGCCCTCAACTGTCCCAGGTGCAACTCCACCAACACCAAGTTTTGCTACTACAACAACTACAGCCTAACACAGCCCAGGTACTTCTGCAAGACCTGCAGGAGGTACTGGACTGAGGGTGGGTCCCTCAGGAATGTCCCTGTGGGCGGTGGCTCCAGAAAGAACAAGAGGTCCACCACCTCCTCCACCGCCGGCCCCACCTCCACCGCCACCACCACCACCTCCACTATCACAGCAGCAGCATCCACGGTCTCCACCTCCAGGAAGCTGCCACCGGAGCTGAGCCCAACCCCCATGTCTCTCTCCACCTCCTCTCAGAACCCAAAGTTCCATGAGGGCCAGGACCTCAACCTGGCCTTCCCTCATCACAGCCTGCCTGAGTTCAATGACTTCCCCAACTTGGAAAGCAGCAGCAACAACAACAACAACAATAGCAGTAATAGTGGGAGCAATCCATGCACTGCCGTTGGAGCTCTTTCTGCCATGGAACTGCTGAGGAGTGGGATGGGTGCAAGGGGGCTGGGGCCCTTCATGCCCATGCCGATGCCCGACTACCCGGCTGGTTTCGGAGTTGGACTCCAGGAATTCAGACCACCCACCCTTGGATTCCCCTTGGATGGGATTGGAGGAGCGGGAGGTGGGAATAGCGGTGGTGGTGGTGGTGGTGGTGGTGGTGGGTATGGGGGTTTGCATGGGGTGCAGGAGAATGCTAGTGGGAGGCTGCTGTTCCCTTTCGAGGACTTGAAGCCGGTCCCTTCGAGCACCGCCGCTGAATTTGGGCAAAATAGAGGCCAAGTTGGGGATCCTCCTGGTTTTTGGAATGGTATGATGGGTGGTGGAGCCTCTTGGTAGAATTAAAGATAGAATAGACAAGTAAGCAGGAGGTTAATTTCCAAGAGTCTAAGAACAATGAAGAAGAGTTGGTGTTTATTTTAACCATTTTGTTTTTCTGATGATGGTGGTGGTGGATGACTTTGTTTGGAGTTTGTTATGGACTAACAGCAGACACAGGATACATGGAGTTCCTTCTGTTTACCTTCATTTCTTTTGATCTCTTTTTCCCCCCTTCTCCTTGCTCCTCTTTTAGTTTCTCCTATTCGATCTCTGATCTCTGTGGACATGTGAAGCTTCTTTTTAGGTTGGCTTCAAAAGGGTGTCTTAACAAAGTGGACTTTTGCCACTGTGGTGAAAGAGAAGAAAAGAGGCCTGCGGTGCCCAATATTTTTTTTTCTTTTTTCTTCTTTTCCTTTTTGCAGGGATAACATGAGAGACGATATAACCCTATTACTTGTAGGGATTGTTGCACCATTGCCTCAATGGAAACGGGTAAAAGAAAGAAGAATGGGCACCCCTGTGTTATATGTTTTGATGGATTTGGAAATAATGTGGTATTGTAGCTAGAACTCGAGTCTGAAAGATTGTATGGACTATTTTAAAAAGAAAAAAAAAAAAAGGGAAACAGAACTGTCTATTTGTTTATTTAAATTATGAAACAAGGGGATTGAATGTAATATTTATGTATTATTATTATCATGGTTTTCTCTTTTATTTTTGGCTTTTTATCTGTCATTGTTCTCTCCACTTCTGTAGCAGGTCTATATGGCATGTCTCATCATCCCAACCAAGATTCTTCCAGCCATGAAAGCACAAAGAGGAGATGGGAGGAGAGGGAATAAGTAGGTATGACCACACTCACGCTCCCTCAAAGACTTTTCTTTCACTCCACATGGTATTATATCTTATGTTAGACCATTTTGGAGGTGGTAATGCAGGCACTTGTACTATGGAACTATTATTATTATAATATAAGGTACAGCCCCCCTCTTCACCCCTCGTTGCCTTTTTTTTCCTCCCTTGGTCTTATAGGAGAAAGCGAAACCAAAGTGGACGGATGGCCTCTGATGGATGGACATTGGAGACCAATTCCCCACCTGCCTCAACCTAAAGTTCTCACCTAATGATTCCTGCACCTACTCACACCATCTCCATGTATACATGATTAACCTTTTCTTGCCCTTCCCCCATGCCTTGCATTTAAATATCTGGCTGGCCACCTCTCCTCTCCACACATTCAACTTTGGAGTAGGTGGGGGACCCACAAACATTCCCCTAGGGATGAGAGCTGAGGAATGATTCCCCCCACTTTCCTGCTGCTAACCTCATATAAATAACTCCATTATTTATTTTAATACTGTGTTATGATGGTATTCTGCGTTTGGTTGTCTGTGGTATACCCTGGAACATAGTATTATGACCCTTATATCATCCTAAGACTCTGGCAGGGTGCAGCCCTCACTCTCTAATTTATGATCTTGACAGCATTCAAAGGCCTCCTCATATGACTTTCTGTGCCAAAACCTCCTCTTTGTCTATTTATTGCTCTTTCTTTCACATGAACTTATTATTTTATTCTTACCCGGGATTTGAGGTGAAAACATTATTGCATGTACCATAGTTCCTGTGATCCATATTAGCTATAACAGGATAGGTAATAACTAGGCTGTATCAACCTTATCACATGCTTCATAGTAATTGGATGATATATAATTTCTACATTTACAGAGATATTAGATTAGCATTGTCCATAGAATTAATAAGAATCTATCTGTTTTGATGAAATATGTTACCTTTAAGATATGAATATTTTTTTAAAATTTTTTATTTTATACTCTGTAATTTTCAAGATTAAAGATGATGAAAAATCTCCAACTATCTATGATCGTAATTTTTATTTTTTGATTTTAAAAATTTTTTACATAAATTCCATACTTGCATTGATTTTTATTTCTTTCATTTTTTTTTATTTGACGTTTTGCTACAACAGCATACAGTTTATATCAGAAAAACACTTGCCCTAAACCTTCATGGCATCCTTACTGCTGATGATGGTATATGAACAGTGGATCTTCCAAGTTGAGCATGTGGTCAATGGGGCATTATTTCCAAGACTCTGCTGCTGTTGACCTGTTCCATTTTCTTTTACAGAAATTTTATCACCGTTCATCTAGTTTGCCTTCTGCTTTGCTGCTGTTTTCGTGTCATTCTTTTCCTCTTTTTCAAGTAGTGAAGAGGTCTCTTGTTCACTTTTTTGGTGGATTTGCCCTCCATTACTGCCACCAATACTTCCAATTCCTTTCCTGAACTGCTTTCAGATAAGTATATCAAGTTCCTATAAATGTTTACCCGAACAATCCATTTAGCTGCACATAGAAAACGACATTTTAGCTTGGCCTCCTGATGTTAGTGTGGAAGGTTAAATAGTATCTGTGACAGTGAAGTGTCAATTGCACCCTCAAGCCACAATAAATAATTGTGCTCGATCTTTGTGATCCTAAGGCTGGGAATCCTTGTTCTGGGAATGACTTGTTGGGCGAATGTACATCAATCGACTTAGCTTCTTTTCCCGCCAAATGCCAAATTTTCTTTTAGGTCTTTTGGGATTCATGGCTAGTCTTTCTTTTCTTGAAGCTTTTATGGGGAAGAATTCTCGGAGAACTGGCATACATTGATGGCTGCCGGTCAGAATTATGCTCTAACTTGAGGTGGTATATATGTTTTTGCGACATCTCACATCAAATTTTTTTTTTTTTTTTTGAATATATTTGATTGGAGAGAGCTAGACGGTGTGTTGTCCGTGCCACACTCCCTTGATGCATGAGTCCACCGATGCTTCGGCATAATGCACAATGTCACTCGAGCATCGGTGGATATGTAAGGGCCCATATCTAGAGTATCCGAGTAGACGCCACTGCCAACGGCGCATCGCCGTTACTAATGTGGCCACATCAACGAACTCAACAAGTAGAGGAGCTGCATGATCCATAGTGCAAGACCTCCGATAAAGCACTTGCACGAATAGCACCACTAATGATGTGCCACCATGGTGGATAATAAAAATAGGAATAACTCCCATCTCGATCAGATATTTGGTTAGAAGAGTTCTATTTCTATTTTTATAATAAAAATAAATAAAAATATTTTAATCATCCAAAACCCAACTCTAACTCTTCCTCATATTCAAAATCCAACTCATCAAGTTTGATTTAATATTAAATTTTTAAAAATAATTTTTTATTTAATCATTTTATAATTATTTTATTTTTTTATTTTAATTTTTATCATAAATTAAATATATCAAATAATATAATCATTTCGATTCTCATCCTAAATTATTCTTATTTTGATTCTGATTTTGATTCTTTTGCCTAGAACCAACCCATTCCTTTTATTCCTTTAAAATTATCAATAGCCGCGATGGCTTTATTTTAAAGAACGAAAAGCTTTGGTAGGACACCTCACTTAATGGACGAGTACTTGTCCTTGCACATCCTTCCCTGCATAATCCAAGACATAATAAGACATGTACAACCAAGTATTTTTCCTAAATCGGGTAACAAGCTTATGACATTATTGAGAGGGGACAAGGTCATCTTTCATAACTTTCAACGAGATTTCAAGTATACCTAAAAGCATGGTTTGTGAAGGGAAAAAATAATAAACGAAAAGTGAGAGAGAGAGAGAGAGACGTTAGATGACATTGCGTGTCTTCTCAAATTTGTTAAATTGCATACATGTGCGATGCGGTTCTGTAATATTGTTGTGCATCAAAAATTGTATCAAAGTTAAGTTTGCCATTCAAAAGATATCAAATGTATGATCAGCTTATCAATGTAACTGGCACGTTTATTTTTATTTTTATTTTATTTTATTTTTTTGTGATAAATGCGGTTGTAATAAATCAACTTGGTGATATAACTTGAGGGGAATTCATATTTCCTTTGTCTACCAGAGAATTGGCCATATGATGTTCAGATTCCAACACCAACTGTGGTTTCAATTACGTACACTAAATTGTCAATTATATATTATAGGATACATTAGTAGAGTCCCGCTATTGACTTCGTAGAAATTGAGCTCTCTTTAAACTGGTCTTATAGACAAAGTGAGTGCATTTATTTGGAAGGGAAGTGGTGGTCGATCATGAGTATGGGACAAATAGAAGTAAAAATACAGACAAAGGATGCACACGTGTAAGGTTGCCAGCTGACATGGACAACTTCCTAATATGCTGCGTATCCTCTGGATGGCCATGCGGCTCTCTGCAAATATCTATGCCTCCGGAAATTATTGCCCGGACTGCACCCAGATAGACCATCCAAATCCCACGGTGGATAACGCACCATTAACCTTTGTATTTCACGAATTTCAGATTGCACTTATCCGCCATGCATGTGCTCCAAGATTTACGTTGATCTACTTGGGCATGGTCCCGATAATAAATTCTCCTATGCCTCTGCACACATGTAAGGTTACCTACTGATACGAGCAATATCGTAGCCTATGGATGGCCATGCAACTCTACAAGTAGCCAACATGGGTAGCAATGATATTAGTACAAAGCTTCTGCATGTGTGCTAGTATAGCAGCAATCAGGCTTGCTTAGGGAGATGGTAATTATAGCTGACTCACTAAATATCCATTTCAACCCGATCCAACCTGAATAGAATGGATTTTATCCGGTTTGTTTAAATCCTATTATGAATTTGAGTTCTAAATAAGATATCTGAGATAGATTTGGATTGGATGTGGATAATAATATATATTTTCTCGAATGTAATCTAATATGATTTAAATTTAAATTTTTCTTTCAAAATTACAAATATTTTAGACTAGCTATTTGCAGGATGAGCTCCTTACCTAATCGAACTTGTCTTATCTACTCAATTTGATCCGATCTAATTCACACCCTCTATTCTATTCGACGAAAGATGGGTACAGAACAGATATGGCTATAAATTTTTTAATTATAGAATGGATACAAATATTGATCGAGCTTATCTATGTCTGATTTATTGCCATCCCTACTTACTCAAATACAAAAGTATTTTTCGTACCAAGAGTATTAATCCTAGTGAAGGGTTTGTACACGGCTTAGAGTTAGTATCAGCGATTAAATATTCTCGTGATAGTTACCAAAAAAAAAATCTTTATTCATTTCCGAGACTAGGTAGGTTAGCTCGAGAAAAACAAGCGTTCGGACGAGCATACTCAGTTTGGCTTCCAAATGTTATAAAGTATATACAATGAGCCTTTTTCAGTTTTGGCTTCCCATAGTAGTTGATCAGGATGCTGCATTACTTTTTTTAAATTAAGCTTGCAAAAAGTGTCAAGTTAAATCACTTTACCTCCCTTCCCATGCCCCGAGGATGGATTTGCCTTTATTCACAGAAGGCACTGGTGCAGGTTCTCTTTGTTTGGTTCTTTTCCTCCATCCAACAAAGGACCAAATGTGCTGTTCTTATTGGAAAAGGCATGCGTGGCGAGCCATTTGCCCTTGTTGGCCACAAGAATAATGAGAATAGCAAGGTAAAAGTTGACTCATAATTCAGGAAGCATCTACAAAGAGAAAGAAACAAATGGTCCTTGACAATCTTGACTTGTCTTCATTGGATGGTGTTCTGTCCTTCCTTGCAGAGGGTAGAATTTTATTTTTTCCCCTGCTCCTTTTGCAAGAGACCTAGCAAAATTCCATCAAAGAAAGACAGCATATCTTTCACAAGGCTAACAGCAGAATTAGAGCATGTAGGAGAACGACATGAAATGTGGGTTTTTTTTTTTTTTTTTTTTGCTTGAGAGAAGTATCGATTGTAATTGAATCCTAGACTTGATAAGCCCATTATAACAATGTGATTATCTAGACTGTCGCCTCCCGCCATGTATGACCGATGGTGCTGAAACTTGCTCATCAGAACTCTATATTTTGTAAGGGAGTGACACGTTGTTGTCCGTGATTTGCGGTTTTAACTCATGCTTGATTTAGTTGAATCATGAAAATAGGATCCGGGTTGTCTCTTTCGTGGGAAAGAATGATTGATCTCTTTTCATGACATCAACTATTGAATCATACCTTGCACAGCTCTTAAAGCACTCCGAACGTTCTCTTTCATCTGTCTGCATAGATCTTATCGCAGCTATTGCATGATCCAATGATGTATATCATGAAAAAATGTAAATTAATTTTTTGTGCGAAAGATGCAACACAAACCATGAAAAGGAAACCACATGATACTATATACTTGTTCATGGTGGTATGAGTTTGCATGTGTTATATAATGCATTATAACCTAACACACGTTTCTAGATGTAGTACATGCTCATCCTTGGGCATGTAATATTCTAATGTTTGGCCTAATATCTTAATGGGCATGACGTTCGTTCCACCATTCTCCTAAAATTTCCTCCTCCTAAAAACTCATATACTGTGTGTGGAAACTTTGAAGATCCACTATAAGAGATTGAACGTGGTCAAAATAGGAACCATTAGAATGGATGGTGTCATGATCACTAGCTAGACTACTCTTGAACGTTGACATGATCACCTACGGGAACTAGAAAGATTGCTGAAATTTGGAGAGCTGTGTGATTACTCTGTAGGAGGATCTGAATATATCTTTTGAATGTCGAACAGTCTATAAAAGTGATGGTTTAGTATGCTTGTGCATTTGCTTCTTTTTTAATAAAAAAAAAAACTTTATTTCCACTACAACTCTCTAGATCAATGTATATATGGGCAGGTGTCTTCATCTTAGTTAGCTACCTTAAATCCTTGATCTCCTTGTTTTTTGTGCAATTATAATGTAATTTTCCCATATTTTGCCATTGTTTCGATGTTTCTTTTTTATCTTCAGAATCCTAGTCAATGCCAAAAACCCCTCTGGACCCTTTGTAGAAAATAACTTTGTTTTTGTTTCTTTTTGTTTTTGAGAGAAGGAAACCTCTCTTCTTGTCATTGAAACTAAGGCAAGTTCTCTTCACTGCTCCCCACCACTGGGAATGTGTAGAAGAAATGAGAGGGATACCTCAAGAAACCTCTTTTGAGCTTTGTAAGAAAACCTCCATTTTTGTAGCCATTGACACTAGGGTATAGTTATTTCCACTACCTCCCATCTCCATCACATCACCAGGAATGTAGAGAAAAATAAGATGCCTATAATTCAATGAAAGGCCCCAAGTCAGCCACTCATCACTCTTTCCATAAGAGAGATGAGCCGGTGGGTACGGCACTTTAGAAATCTTGGCATATATGCACTTATTTAAGTCTATCTAATGTGCTATCTTGGATATCATGACCTTGGAAAATCTTACCTAAACCACCATCGGAAACAACAAATCCAGCATACCGTAGCTTTCACCCGTAAGTTACAAAGTCCTCTATTGAATTGTTCCGTCTGAAACTATTTTAATATTAGTATCTTAGATCATCAGGCAAAATTCGGCGTCTCAATGCCAAACCCCCTATCATTGCGACCCTATTACAATATTAGTATATGGTATGATGGTAGTATTATATGGTATCCAACGGTACAGCAAACCTCACCAAGCACCTGAAATTGGACTTGGGAATCCATCACCATCCATAATTAACTTAATTATCTGAGAATCCAAACTATGGAAACCCTGCCCATCATTGGCTAACATAAACCATTTTTTCTTCCTGTCCCATCTGCTTGGGCCTTGTTCGCAGGGAAGTAGTTCTGACATACTTTTGCACAAAATAGGGCTAACACAACATTTAATTCTTTTAGATGTATCCTTCCTCTTGTGATTCTCCAGCACCATCTGTGGAGAACTTTCACCATCCAGCAATTCTGGGAACCCAATATTTATTCAGTATTCATTTAGGAAACCATATTCTTATTTTGATCTCTGAAGGTTTCCTTCCTTCGAGAGACAGGTTTAAATTCATTACTTGTAGACACCTTTTCGGTAGGATTGATTGGTATCCAATCATTGCTGCTTTGAGCACGTAGTCGTTTCTTCTATCACATAATGAAGATACACACTGCTTAAGATCATTCACTATTAGCTGCACCAAAAGAAGAAAGAAGGAAAAAGATCATTCACGACTATTGTTCCATACATGAACATAAGCCCAGAAATGGATGAGGAACGATTAAAAAGGTGGCACCACAAATAGCCACAAAACAAAGTCCTTCCCAGAGAGGGAAGTGTACATTACACCCAGAACACTGGCTCTTACCAGAAAAAAGATTGCAACATGAAAGACAGTCTACAGACAGCTTTAATTTATCAAAAGTCTAAAGAAAGCATTAATTTATCAGACACAGCTTGACAAACATTTCTAGCTTCTGAAGTGCTTTCTATACAGAGATTACAAACCACCTACTAAAAGACTAGAGTGCTACTTGCTAGACCATGCCGGGCCCCAAATTTAGTAGAGTATAGGGATCCAGCAATCAACAAAAAAGATATCAACTGGGATATCTGTTGAGCACTGCCATTCAATTACCTGCATTGATTCCAAAGATGCGGACCTTGTGCATGTTAGGCAACTTGGCGACAACCAACACAATCACTGCAAGCGTGTTGAGGAAAAGCATTGGATGCTGGTAGTCAGTTGTATGGGAGGCTATCAAGTACCTGCCAGGAAAAATAAAGGAGCCCCTCAACATGTGTCAGTAAATCAAGGCTTGAAGTTCATGCTTGATGGTCTCCAGGCATATACTACAGGAAGCAATAATTAGAAGAAAATGGATCCAAAGCTTATTTTTAATAGAATGCAGTCATGATCAATTTGAATTTAGGTCATGATTGCAACTATATTTTTGCTAAAAATTCAAGCATTTCAGTATAAAGCAAAATGGTTAAGGAATAGAAAGCATGTTTATGATTTTTAATGAATGTAGCACAAGTGAAGCCAGCATGTAGTATTTTCCCAACGGAACAAAAACCTCATAGTAGAGGAAAGTGCACTTGAATGTGTGTTCTGTTAATAATGAGGGATGGTTCTCCCGTGAATACTAAAACCATTTTATTTTTACCAGAGAACCTCTGATGCCAACAGATGACAGAATAAAGCACAGAACAATGCAGCAAACATCAAAAACTATAAATCAACTAATTATTACAAATATATGATTATTATAAGCAGCCCGCTACCAATTATTCAGTGAACTCTTTCACCAATATAATGTTTCATGTATAGCAGCATAATATGTCAGAACAATACTCATATCACTAAATCGAGGTTATCAATATTTTACTCATATTTGGGTCCATCGTTGGCACAACCAGAAATGAAAAAGTATGCTAGCCAGATTTTTTTGCAAACAGGCAAGTTTAATTTGAGGCCAAAAGATCAGATAAATCCAAAATAGACCAGCATATAAAAAGCCCACGAAAGTACAATCTTTGTGGCCTGCACCCAACTAAGTTGTGAACCATATCTAAATGGGAACCTATAATAACCAACAAAACAGTTTGACAAGCACGGGGAGACAAGGATTGACAAAACATGGTCTCTCTTGATGCATGTTTCTTTTTCCTTATCTCAAAGCATAAACTGTTTATAACTTTCTAAACAATGTTGATCGTATTCTAGTTCTGCATCATTACATATCTCGCCCTTTCTGGGGTTTTAAAATGTGAATTGTTCATTATTTTCTTATTTACAAAGTTTCAAGAATCATTTAGCAAAACGCATTCATATTGAAAATTCATAAAATTGATGTGGTATTAAAGTTACAGAAACCTATCAAGAACTTGTCAAATATGAAGGCTACCAGTAAGAACGAACAAGTGAACTTTGTCTGTGAGAATTAATAATGCAAAAGCTTATTACTACACATTACAAGTACTTTGCATTACAATAAGTAAAACACATGAAATTCTGGAACCAATCCATTTGTATCACTTATCCAATAGCCAAGGAATTGCATTCTTGAGCTTATCATGGAACTTACATTTACTAGGCCAGCAGTAAAAAATAAGTCATATTTCACCTTTTGATTAAGTAATCGTGGAGACAACTCATTACAGTTAAAACTATCTAATCAGCTCCTTGTTCTGCTACTAGAATTCTTGTTTAATGTCAAAAAGTCATTGTCATAGAGCAAATGTAAAGCAAACTATGATGATCTAATATCAGAACCACAGCTGCTAAGAATGGTCCATGTGAACACCAGAGTCACAGTAGCTCATTTTCTTCACACATTCTGAAACCAAAAGGGAGAAAAATACTCTAGTAAATACAGATATAATTATGAATTTCACAATGTATTGAAAATGTGGTTACCTAATATTCTATGTTCAAATGACTATAAAGTTCTGCATGAGCAACAATAACTATTGCCAGGCTTCATTCTGGACGGTAGTTGTTACCCCTACATGTCTTATTCTTTTCCTAATAGAGTCTTTCAAGATCAAGATTTAATACCCTCACCAATAAAAAATCAAAGTGCATGCACCATACCATATCTTACCAGGTCAACAGGTTATCGGCACAGTACAGTGGTTTGTACCTCTGTATCATCCCATTCCCATCCATCTGGTATTACCATCCAACAGTATATATAGTATTACAAACATATAGGCTTCCCTAAGTACTAGTGATGTGTAGAACACCTAAAATGAATTCTTATTGTGTAAGAGCAGTTACATGTTCTCCAGTAGGATTTATGCTCATTCTTCTTGTTGACACATAAGAAAGTTCTGTCATGTTAACTTGTACGACAATTTCCATAGAACCATACAGTGCATATCTTAAACAGTAATCAACATATATGTTTAGAATGACTTATGTTGTAAGTCTTTATAGATTGCTCAAAAACTGATTATATGTTTAAAATGTATTCACAGACTAGTATAAAGAAGTAAAAGTTTGATTAATATATTTAAATTGTTATAAAGTAGTAAGCCTTTGCATGCAAACTCTGAATACTTTACAGGCATCTTTTCATGCCACTACTTGACAAGGGTTAGCAAGGTACAGCTAGTGCACATAGCATGCTGGCCCTAAAAGCAAAGGCACAATAATCAACAGTCTAATCCTTGCCATCAAGTGATCTTCTCAGTTAAGCCTCCATATGTTTTAAGAAAGTATCCACTAATAGATTGAACCTTTGTTTTTTGTGTTTAAGCAAATTGAGAACAGCTCTCAGCACTCTATTTTACTAAATTTCATAACCAGAATAAAGTGTTAGACTATATTCATGAATGTTCTTTCGGTTCAGCATTTCATTTTCACTTGAAAGAACTGACTACAACCATAACAATAGATATCAAATAAGCAGATGATGCAGAGAATGGAGAATCAGGCTGCACAATTAAGTTACATTGCTGAAATAATTCTGAAATCTGGTTTTTACTCTTTAGAACAGCATAATCAACAAAGAGAGCAATAGAGGGGTAAAAAATGGAGAAAAGAAACCATTAGAGAAAGAAGAATAAAGATTAGAAAGGTACATAAGTAAAGATAGAAGCTCTGCTCAATAGAGAAGAAAAGCATTTCAAACAATTCAGTACTTATCATCACCAAAACAGAATTTACATCATCCCCTCCCCCATCTTTTTATAGCTAAATACATAATTAGACTTACTAAACAGGACTTCTAAAATCAAAAAAAAAAAAAAAAAAAGAAGAAAATAGGAGACATTCAAACTTTGTAAAAATAGCAAATCCATCTCTACAAAATCCAATGTGAAAAGCAAACAAAATCAATCCAAACCACAATCCTAGTATATTAAAAACCTTGACTAATCCAGACTACAGCTATAATAGCACTTTTATATACCTATACTTCTCAGAATAGGACACAGAATTTAGATGAAAATTGCTCCAAAATTGGGTATGAAAATTGCCAAAAAAAAAAAAAGAAAAAGAAAAAAAAAGAAAGAAAATCATCTCTTCTCCCAAGGCTTGGTGCCAAGATTGTGAATCTTGACTAAAACCAAACAATGTTATGCATGAAGAACCATAAGTTGACAATCAGGACAATATAGGTTCTCTTTATTTTCATTGATAGATGTAGTTCAGGCTGCAATCAGTATAACCACCCCTTCATAGAGCATTCCAAAGCTCATATCATGATTTTCAATTATAAACTAGACATTAAAGATCTAAGGCTGCATGTTAAAACAGAACATTGTTGTTATTATAGGCATATTTGATCATAGCTTCAATTTCTATGAATATGAGCAAAATAGATCCACATAAGTAATTACATTAGCTTAAGTACAAAAAAGCATGAATTTTTTTATGGTCTTATGTGAAATTAAAAACCAATTCTAGTTCATAATTCATGATAAATTCATGAGTTGTATAATTCACATTTTAGATCGACAATTAGAGCCCATTTCAGGTTATTCATATTATAATTGTCCACCCAATCATTTCCCAGGAGTCTCCAAGGGTCTATTTTATCTAAAAAATTCATCAAAGAAAATATACTTAGAATAATTCAAGTAATTACCACCAAGTTCAAAGCAGACATATTGTCCAACAAATTAAGCACAAAGCTCTTATAAGCACACAAAAGGCAAATTACAAGCACATGCATTCCATACACATGTATATAAAGAGTGTCCAGAAGTTAATTATATGAAATAAATTATTAAATTATAGTGGATCATATATGCCTTTCTGAATAACTGAGGTATCTTTATGCAAATAGTTCCTCGTGATTTTCAAATGTCAACAAACTGGAAGTCAAATGAAAGCAAAACTGACAAGAATACTTACAGAACCACAGGAACGACAGTCAAAAACTTCCGATTACGTGTAAGCTGCTTGCCATTGTCCATCTGCTCCCACCAAGTCAAAGTATTGTAAATACCCTGATCATCAGCAAAGGGAGTTCCCTTCTTCCAATGGAAAAAGTGATAGGTTATCTGCAACATAGGATTCAATCAGGCCACCTGTAGGAGTTAAAAGGGGCGAAGAAAAAGAATGTGATACGACCCAAGAACATGTAGAAACAAAGAAAAATTTAAATAATAAGCCAAAATAACAAGTAGAACAATTAGTTCAAAAATTTTTAAATTCAAATGCCTGAGTAAAAATAATGAAAGAATTGTACTAAACCAGAAAAGCCAGATGCCAAACACAATTTTTTCATTTTTTATGGGAACAATCTGCATGTCTAGGACTCAAGCAAACACATGTTTCCATGAAAACAACACAAACAAGTACATAACATATAACCCTTTGTAACAGCACACATACACAAGAAAAGTCTTCTTCACTTGTTTCCCAATAATTCAAATGCATCAGTACAGTCCCAGCAGTAGAATATGCTATGATTGAAATATACAACCGGCTTTTCTTAGTGTCAAATGACATAGGAATGCCCAGCACATTTCACCAGTGCTTATGTTATTTCAGGTTTCACATATCAGTGCTTATAGCACCTAGCTCTATGAAAAAAGTTTCTTCTTTGAAATGTACCAAGACATAAGTGGAAACAAAGGACTGGGGGCAAAAAAAGGAAAGCATTCATCCTGTGTTATGATGTACTGTATCAGTTGCAAAGTACTACACAGTAAAAGATGTCAGTAAAATACAAGGTTTTTATTGGAGCATCTGAAACATATGCAGAACATATATATATATATATATATATATATATATATATATATATATATATATATATATATATATATATATATATATATATATATATATGTATGTATGTATGTATGTATGTATGTATGTATGTAAAGTACTACACAGCAAAAGATGTCAGTAAAATACAAGGTTTTTATTGGAGCATCTGAAACATATGCAGAACATAGATATAGGTATGTATGTATGTAAAGTACTACACAGCAAAAGATGTCACTAAAATACAAGGTTTTTATTGGAGCATCTGAAACATATGCAGAACATAGATATAGGCCTGAGTTGTTACAACAAAATGCCTGAGAGAGAGAGAGAGAGAGAGAGAGAGAGAGATGCAAAAAGGAAAGAAACAATCAAGGATTTGTAATTAGATATCAAAATAACAAAATTGTTTATGTTTTATAAGTTGCCAATGTGGAGATAAGTGCAAAATTGAGTTTGCAATTCCTTCAAGAAAAAGGGGACCAAAGGCATGCATACAAGGAACTTTTGCCACACATGCTTCTCTTCAGATTTGATAATTTTGATGACTTGCAGTCTTTACAATCCTCTCAGAAATGCAGTCCTTAGCAGACTAAAAGCTCAGCTCCACCTGAAGCACCAATACCACGAACAATCTCTTGCGTTCCCTCAACTTCAGATTCTAAAATTGCATTGATTTCAGGTATTAATTGTCTCCTAACCCATTATAGAACGAAGTAAAGCATGAATTCATCACGCGACAACATAAGGACTGAAATTTTCAGCACCAATTGGACAGCTCGCGAAAACAAGCAAAGCCATAAACTCAATAAAGCTGCGCTTAACGAGTGGGAAAAAAATGAAAGGAAAGGAGGAAGGAAGGAAAATCATGACTCATTCATACTCAGTTACGTATCAAATTCCTCAAACATGAGCTCCAGTTGAGAAGCAACACCAGACAGACTTAGAATTGACATGAAGCAGACTTACGTTAAGAGTCATGCTTCCAACATTTGTAAAAAAGATTTCCCCGATCACTATGAGCATATAATGAGAAAAGTTTTATTAATGCCCTAATTCATACGGATTACGGAAAAAGACTGTTTCTGTTCTGAATCGTTCCAAAGATCCTTTTTTTTTTTTAACTGCATCATGCACAAGATGGCTAATTTGAGAAATCCAAGAATACCGAAACGAATTCCATTATTAAAAAAAAAAAAATCACTTCGAGGGCAGATCAATCTCAAAACAGCTAATGTTCCCCAATTCTTTCCTAAACGGGAACCTATAAATCTCTAGATCCCAACATCTGAACACACAAACAAACACATAATTAGAAACCCAAAGTGCTCTCCCGTCCAAAAAAACACATATCCGGACCTCAGATTCACGCAAAAAAGATCAGAAACCCTCAAATTCCATCAAGCCAAAAGAAAAGAAAAGGCAAAGATTCATAAATTCACAAGAAATCACCATCAAAATCAAATCTTTCATCATAATATCTAATTTTAGACATAGATAGGGAAAAATAGAGGGCACACCGCAAAGTGGAACAGATTGACGATAGTCCAGGCCATCCCGGGGGTACAGCCGAATACCGAGAGCACGAGGAGCCACGAGAAGAAGAGGATAAGGATGTAGGTCGTCCACACCCCGGGGTACATGAACCACTCCGTGTTCTTGTTCAGATCCGCCGGCGGCACCGCCTGGACGTAGAGCTTCGCCATCGCCTCCTCCTCCTCCTAAATCTCTATCTATATAAATCCCTTCTTACTACTCTTATATAAATATATATAGAAATAGACGAAATCGACACGGGGGAGGATTCCGACTTGGATAGGGATTGGGATTGCGATTGGAATTGGGATAGGTCGATCGAGAGGAGGAGAGGACAGAAGCTTTGGGCTTTTAATAGAAGAGGAGAAGGAATCGCGAACGGAGGACGGAAGGAGTGGAGGAAATTTCAAAGAGGGAGGGCGAAGAAAAGAGAACGAACGAACGAACGATCGATCGGTCAATATGAGAGCTTTTACTTCCCGATGGCTTGGGTCGCCGTCGATCGTTGGCCGTGTGTGGGCGCCGTTGGATTAATATTAGATTAGTCGGTTTCGATTGTATCGATGCGCCTTCCAAATCGGAATATAAATTTACCGTGCTTGACCTCCTTTTATGGTTACATAATTATTCTTTCTTTTCATCCTCTATCACGTTCGAAGTTACCACCAGAAGCCGTGGGATGATTTTATAATCTTTGAAATATCGTAGTTAAACTTGATTTTTCTATCAGCTCCTTTTATCTTTATCATTATTATTATTAATCAATGATACATGATACATTAAAGAGATATTTGATTCACGATCAAAATTAAAATTAAAATGAGAATCGAAATGAATCAGAATCGGATTGGCCTAATTCTCCGAAATATTTGGTTTACCTCCGAAATCGAAATCAGAATAGTCTAATTTTTCAAAACGTTTGGTTCGTGTCCGGAATGGATGATTCTCATTATTATTACTTGGTTTATATAAAGATAGGAATCGAAGTCAACTCAAATTTTTATTTTTATTTTTAATTAAAATTTTTAAAAATTAATTATTTTAAAAATTGATATTTAATAAAAATTAAACATAATAATATCTTTAATTTTTTAAAAAAATAAAAATTAACCCTAATTCCATCCTCCTCTTTCTACCCAAATCCCTCCTCTCCTCCCCGTCCCTCCTCCGCCTAACCCCTCCCAACTCCCTCCACCTCCGCCTCTCCAAATCCCTCACTGTCTCCTCCTCCCTAGCCTCTCCCCCGCCGCCCCCCATCCTACTCTCCAACTCAACCCGAACCCTCTCCTCCCTCCTCACCCTCGCCCTCTCTGTCTCCAATGCCGCACCCACCATGGTGGAGCTTGCCAAGATCCGGAACTTCCAGGGGATCCTTGCCTCTACCATGGGCCCCCTCTTCTTCACCGCCCTCAAGGACCGGCCCAGTGGGTACCTCAATACCCCGCTCACCATAGTCGCCTCCAGCATGGCCAAATGGCTCGATATCTACTGCGGGGTTTTCATGGTTAAGGTCCTTCTCAACTGGTTCCCCAACATCGCCGGCATAGCCGCCATGCGGGCCCTCGGTGTCCACTCCATCGGCCTCTTCCTCCACCTCGAGAAGGGCCTCCCCCTCGGCTCCAGCACCGCCAGCACAGCCACAGCCGCCGTTGCCATCAACGGCCTCTTCAATGATCGCCTCTCTCCGATGAGCTCGTCCTTGCTGGGCTCCACCCCTCAACCATGCTTCCATGCCTCCCTCAATCCCATTGCAAATCCCACCACCGCCTCCACCTCCTTGTCATCGTTATTTTTTTTTTTTAATATCATTCCACTGGAATGAGATTGACTCCGTTGGAGTAAGTCTGGATTCACTTACGAGAAGAATGGATCATTCCCATTTCTCTCTAAAATAAGAATCGGAACAAGATTTTTCTTAACCAAATAGTTGGAATGGGAGTCATCCATTCTGATTTCCATTTCAGATCTTAATTATTCCAACCAAACATCTTCTAAGCTTAGGATACCAATGGTGCGGATTTGATGATGGTGTACGTAGTTTTGGTAAATATTGTGCACACTTTATGGTCGTCCCCTAAGTCACCATGGTGGATATAGCGTGATTTTGCGGAGTATAAAAGACTTTATCATTAGGATATTATTATGATAGCTATTGTAGCACTTAAACTATGGTAGACCATAAAAAAATAAACCATGCAAAATAATTTGATAAAAATATTATTATTTATTCTTGTATGATATATTTTGAAGTAAAATCAATAAAAAAATTATATTTTATAAATATAATTTATTTCGAAACAATATAATACTTTTTGTTATTTATGTTATAATATATTATTATAGGACTAAATAGTATATTATAATGATCATTGACCATCTTTGATTATGTTAGGTGACTCAAACCTAGTATCCTCCAATAAAGGTCTATACGGCTAATAAAGATTATGATTGATAATATGTTTCACTTTTGTTCTACCAAAATCCAAGTCAAAAAAATCGAACAAACTAGCGAACAATGAGATCAATTGTTGCTATGCTAGGATGACGAGGTCTACTGAGAGTCTGATATGAAAAATAAGGAAAGAGCAATACTGAAGATTATCAAATTTTATCCGATGGGATCTTTTGATACCTAAGTTAGATAAAAATTTTGAAGAATAATGAAAATTTGAAAAAGTGAAAATATTGGAGTGTAACAGTGTAGATGTACTAATCCCCCTAGTGCCCTTTATATAGGGCAAGGTTGATATTGGTTACTATAGAAGGTGGGCTTGCATTTTAACTGCTTGGTGAGTAATAACCACCCATGCATCACGCATATCACAAGATTAAACTACTTAGATCATGTAGCAACTATTCCACATGTATGACGAGCTGTAACTATCTCGCATCATGTCCCATAACTGTATGGGGCCATAACTATCTCTTTAATAGGCTTTAACTATCTTAAATATGCTTTAATCCAGTACACATGGCTTATTGCAACTGATCATTTATGCAGGTTAGCAACTGAGTTGATGACTCAGGTTGGTAGGTCAATCGATGTCGAGATCAACACCTTGGTCGATTTTTGAGGTTGATAGTAGTTACAAATCAACATATCCATGCCATGCGAACCATGCCTCAAGGAAACAATAGCCCTAGCAACACTAAAGGCTTTCTGAGAGATCTGAAGGGACATGGTTCAACTAATGGTGCACTTTATCCTCCCCCAAATATTTCTCAGCAAAACCACTAAGTATAACATTTTAAATGGAAATGATGAATAAGATTTTAGAGATGTCCCGATCAAAAGATAAAGAAGTATGAATAATTTCTTCATACTCGTTCTAAGTTTGAAGTACCATTTATACAAATAGAAACATCCTTCTTACATGATTACTTCTTCAAATAGATAGATATAGGATCCATGAGATAATTATTTAGAAGTACATTTTATGTAATGACCCTTCCTATATGATAGAAAAGGATCTCATGATCGTGAGTCAATCTTTGATTGCAAATCCCAAGTTTGTCTATGCAAAGCTGATCTAATTATACTAGTTTCTATAATTGATTTCTTCTATGTAATACTAATTGATAGAACATCATTAATAAGTACTACAAGATCTCATGCATCGAAATCCATGATTATAGATCCAAAAATATTAATATGGAATATGTTCTTTTTCCAAATGAAATTTCTGCATGAAAGAATGAAAAAGTATATCTTTGTTGTAGAATAAAAAGCATTCGCATCTTAATGTATATATTTAATCAGAGTTACTAGAGTGGGATTCTTATCATCCAAAAGTTCAAGTTGTTGGGAGGAGGATGAGCCCAAGCTAATAAATCAACATGACACTTCTTTTTTTCAGTCATATGATAATAGGAATGGATTTATATAATGTAGCTGAGGTGCTCAAAAGCGTTCAAACAACCGCACCAGCATCTTATTGCAGGCCACATGATCTATCACAACATCCCCTGCTACTGCATCACCTCTCATTCACCATTAGAGATACCCTCTGCTTCGCGCTTCAATTGGACAGCACAAGCCATGACTCAAAGATCGCTGGATTTTGTCTAATGGGAGATCATATGATACCTAAGTTGGTCAAGGACTTTAGGGAACAGTAGAGACTTGAAAAAGTAGGAATGGTAGAGTGTAAGAGAGATTGTAGGTGTGTCTAGGGGTCCCACTAATGTTCTTTGTATAGGTGAGGTTGATATCGGTTGTTGTGGAACGCGGGTGTGCATTTTAATCATTTGTTGAATAATAACCATTCAGACATCATACATGTTGCAAGGTTAGCTAGTTAGATTGTGCCATAACTATTCTACTTGCATGACGAGCTGTAACCATCCATAACATACCTCATAAGTACGCAGGGTCATAAGTATCTTTTAATAAATTTTAATCATCTTAAGTATGCTTTAATCTAGAGACACATGGCTTGTTGTTGCTAAGTGTCCATGTAGGTTAGCAGTTTGGTCGACTGCTTAAGCGACAGCTTGATTGACTACTTAGGTCGGCATGTCAATCGATTTCAAAATCAGTAATAGTTACAAATTAATGAATCTATGCCACAACGGTGTTAGAATATATATATATAATGAGATTATTTTCCACAAGGACTGATTGTGATCTAATTGAACTAACAACTTAAAACTTAGTAACAAGTTGATATTAAACTAAACTAAACTTACAAATCGGAGCATGTAGCATACTATCCTAAGGTGATTCCCGACCCTCATGCAAAATCCAAATTGAAAACTCCACCCCAAGATACAACGAGCAACTTCTCCCACGGGCACAACCATGGAGAAGACAACAAAGCTTCGACCCAGCAAATGAAAGAACAAAAGAAGATTAAAACACTTGGCAGAATAGATGTTTTGAAGAAAGAAGAAAACTCAAGCATCTATTAAAGCCTCCCCAACTCGGGCCCAATTTATAGGCCTAAGAAAACTAGTCCAATAGAAAGCAACAACTCGGAGATAGGGGCTAAAAACCAGACAACGGTAAATGGCAGAATAGATGTTTTGAAGAAAGAAGAAAACTCAAGCATCTATTAAAGCCTCCCCAACTCGAGCCCAATTTATAGGCCCAAGAAAACTAGTCCAATAGAAAGCAATAGCTCGAAGATAGGGGCTAAAAACCAGACAACGGTAAATAATCCAGCAATGGATAATATGCTTAACATTAACACGTTAATTGTATTTATCCAGAAACAGTCAAAAGCGAGAAAATAAAATTGAAAAAAATAAAATGTAGGCCACGCCATGCTGCAATCGTGCCTGTGCCGAGCCGGGCCACGCACGAGTGTAGTTTAGCTCAAAACCTCAAAATATTTTGACAAAGCCCAAGAGAAGGGTTTTCAATATAAATCCCTTCTCAAGTTTTCTCCTATCCAATATGGGACTAAACTAAATAATGGAATGGAGTTTGGTTGTGTTGCTGTAGGGCTTGAAATATGAAGTAAAGTAGATCGACTTGGATGAGATTAAGCCAGAGTGATCCTTGCGATTTGATGAAAACTCCTCCAATCTATAAAACCAATTAAGAAACTGGATGGGGACCTTCGGTTCTTGACCCTCCGATGCTTAAGTCAGTTCGAGCCCTGAGAACAGAGGTGGAAAAGAATAGAAGAGCAAAAGAGATTTAGTGAAACTAGAGGAGAACTGGATGGAAGCCAAGAGTCTGACCTAATTTTCTACTGACAAAGTCTCTCCTAATTTCAGAGAGTAGAACTTACCGATGGAGGATCCCTGACCTTCTATTTATAGAAGAGTTGAGAAGGTCATTCTAAAGTTTGTTAGACCGTTAGAGAAGTTTGTTAGGTGGTTAGAGAGCCATCTATAAGTGAACTGGCACATAGCTATGCATATGAGCTGGACATAAAATCATGGCCAGCTGTGACTTGGTTGAAAAAATCATCGCAGACATTTGTAGAATGATTAAGTCTGCCATTATAATAGTTCATCTCAATAGACGATCGGGATGAAATAAAGATGTCATAACATTCATCTCGGGTAGTGAGATATCGAGATTCATATCGATAAATACTCGATCTGCATATTTTTTTTGTTAGCTGAGATGTCATCCAGATAGAATGCAAGGGCCTCCTTCATTCAGGTCGATAAAAACTCGAGCTAAATTTGCTAACCGATCAATTGATCTGCTGGGACCTAATGCTTTCAGATTGACGTCTCTTTGATCTCATATGATTATGCCACGTATCTCGAGATTGATTTAATGCACCAATACTTTGCCCCCCACTTTCTATGTCTGAGATAATAACTTTTTTATTGGATTAAGAAGTAAAAGTATCTTAATAAGGTTGGATTTTTATCAATTTGGCAGGTATTTGTCATGGAGATCAAATTTTACCGCTTATTTTTGAGTTAGAATTTTTGGCCTAATCTTTTACCAACCAGGAGATTTTATCTCCAAATTTACTTTCGGATCAACCTTCATTGATCAGAAGATCTTATCTCCGTATTTGATCTTTGGCTCGATTTTTTACCGATCAAGAGATCTTATCTCCGCACTTGAATTTTGGATTTGATTTTCATCAATCAGGAGGTTTTATCTCCATATTTGAATTTTTTATCCGGCTTTAACTAGTTAGAAAATCTTATCTCCACATTTGATTTTTGACTTGATTTTTCATCAATCAGGAGATCTTATCTCCGTACTTAAATTTTTGATTTGATTTTCATCGATCAAGAGATCTTACCTCTATATTTTATCTTGAAATTTTTCGGACTGGTGTCGCCGCTGTTTGAAATAAATGCACCATATCTCGAGAGCATAAAAATTAATTACTTGGTTGGAAATGAAGAGATCTGACCTTTCAGAAAATGATCTGTCAGATCTTCTACCATCATTGCTTGGATGGGCGGTTTGAAAATATTAAATAAGAGTGCACCACCTATTAATGTCTGATTAGCTTATCAGCTTGGGCACGGATCAGTTTGTCGTGGCTGAATCTGGGAGGAGGTGCATTTATCCATCATTTGATCGAGCATCGGATTAACGCCAAGTCTCATAAATCAGTGAGAAGATCAGCCAATCCTAGCCATCGATTCGATTATAAAAGATTTTTGCCCCTCAGTCAATGTTCCTATGTTGCCAAACTATTTCTAGAAGTCTCTCTGTATTGAGCGGTCGTCTGAGACAGCGAGAAGCTTCATCAGAGCAGGAGAAAGAGATTCGATGCCACTCTTCATCTTTTGAGAGGATTTCATTTGTTTCTCTTAGGTGTTGGTCTTCTCTCATTTGCTCTCTTTCAGCCGTAGAGTAATCTTTTTTTTTCTTTCAATTCTTTTCATTCCTCCTCCATATTTTTTCTTTTGAAACATATCCAAAATGGATAGAAAAGGGATAGAAACCGTAGGTGACTCACAGATTAGGTCGACCCAACCTTTACTGGCCATTGAGGTAGAAAATCTACTTCGAGAGGACCCTGAAACCAGTCCTATAAGTGAGGAGGGTTCGGACTGCAGCACAGAATCTCCTATGCATGGTCTTACGGACTACCTCAATCTAAAGATAGAGGGATCTATTTTGATTGAGGAGAATCTCATAACCTTTAGGGACAAATATAACATACCTGACGAGTATGAAATGATAGTACCGGATCTGAAAGGTCAGATATCTGAGCCTCCCGAAGATTGCATAGCTTTTTATGATGAGTCCCTTTGATCCGGCCTATGGTTCTTACTGCACCTTTTTTTCAACAATGTCTTTGATTTTTATAGGGTTCATCCCACTCAAATAACTCCAAACGTAATTAGAATAATTACAGTATTCATAATCATATGTAACTTTCTTCATATAGATCTTAGGATTTTCCTATTTAGTTTCTTAATCTTTTTGAAAAGGCATTCGAGTGAGAAGGGTAGGTGGTACTTTTCATCTTGAAAAAGTCATAAATTTGGACCTAGCCTTCCTTCTCCGATTCACAACTAGAAAGGTCATTTTTTCTTTGTCTAGGCTCCTGTTCCATGGGATTTTAGGACTTTCTGGGGGTGTCTGGACATTAAACATAATTTCAATGATGAAATTCTCTCCGAAGATGAGGTGACTCATTCAATCCTGATTACCAAAAAAATATCCAAGTTATCTTCTCTGATAAATGATTAGGTATTGTATGATGTCGGTATCAGCCTATACTCTCCTCGAGATAAGATCGAAGTATTTTACTCTTCAATTTTATCATTTTTTTTCTATCTTCATTATTCTGAAATGCTTGTCTAATGCAAAAATGAGATTCAATCTGACGAAGGTGGAGGAGAGGAAGAGGAAAGATCAACCAAAATCATCTGCTACCGACCCTGCATCGAAGAGAGTCAAAGATACGGTGCCTCCTTCTGCCCAGGCGGCATCTCGATCCTCTTCAGCGACCCCTTCTCTGACCAACTCGGAGAGAAGCAAAGCCTCTTAAGGACCACAAAATTCTCCCCAGGCCCTATCATTGGAATCCCCACCTCACCAACCCATGATGGTGAGGATCAAGAACAACGTCCAACCTACATCGCCTTCTAAAGAGATCAGGCATAAGCCGACCACAATCTCTAAGGCCCCATCAAGCTCGATCGAGGGGGATGCCATGACAAAGATGTCACTTCTGGAGTGACCCCGATTAGATCGAGATTTTTTTGAATCAATGATGCCGACCGTCGATTTGAAGGCACGTCAGAAAAATAAACCCGAGAAGATAGCCTACTACGGGTTCAAGCAGCTCATGCATATGAGTTTCTTTTTTCTTTTCTTCTCTCTCTTTTCTTCTTTTTTTTTCTTTCATTCACTTCGATGAATAACCGACCTAAACCTTTGTCATGCAAGTCGCTGTCGACTTTAAAGTTATGTATGAGAACATGGCCTACCTGGTGAAGAATAAAGAGGTCATGGATGCAAATTTGATCATTCTCCGAGAAAAATAAGGAGTCCGAACTTGCTGCGGGACTCAAATATCAACTTGAAGAAAAGCTGAAGGCACTGAAGAAGAAAAATCAAAACCTACTGGATCTTTAGCGAAAGGTTAATGAATAAGAGAAGAAAATTTTTGATCTGTATACTATCATCAAGAAGAATAAAGAACTGTAGCCGAGGCTTAGAGAGGCAGAGAAGGCCAATGAGGCTCATGAGAAGGCCATAGAGGCCTTGAAGAGGTAAATAAAGAAGGAGCAGGACAAGATGGCTAAAGTGATGGAGTTATACAAAGCCTCCGAGGAGTTCGAGGATAAAGTATCCGAGAGCTCCGAGGGCACATACGATTATGCCTTCAGTCAATACCATAATCTGATCAAAAAATTGTATGCTGAGGCAGGTATCTCCAAGGTCATCCCAAAGGTGGCCATCGAGATGGACGTAAAAGGAGATCTTGAGTCACTATCTGAAGCGGTAGAGGAATAAGCGAAGGAATCTGGTCGGTCTCCTACTTGGATGAACATAGCTGAAGCCATCACCGCAAAACCCATATATGTGGTGCTTCCAGTAGAGATCGAAGTCCTCGAGATAGGAAAGAAACCCGAGTCCACCCCAGTCGCAGAGCCTACTACCGCTGATATTATTAAGAAGCCAGAGTAGACCAAGAAAGAACCAATCAAGGAAAGCTCCAATGCATCGGTGATTATCTAGTAGGAATTTTCTTTCTTCTCGAAATGTACTGACTTGATATAGGTCTTCTTCTTTTTTCTTTTTCCTTTTTTGTGGAACATGTAAATCTGATATGGGTTTTTTACTTCTGTACTTTCTTTTCATATATGTAAGAAATATGTCTTTCAGGCATTTTGATTTTGTTTGTGTATTCAAGTAAATTTTATTACTCGCCAGGATAAAATAACCACATATCTTTATAATTCAACAGGGCTGAAAAATGGTAACTTTAAATTCACCCATCATCAATCAACTAAAAATCAAGATTCAGACGTACCTTTATTCATATGACCGCAAACAAATCAAATTTTAAACTTTGATCCAGAGATTGATATTTTTAAGAGAACCCAAAGATAATCTTCCAAAGATAATCTCGCTTTAGAGATTAATATAATGTCACATCGATTCGAAACTGACGTAAGATCCTCTCGATCTTGTATTCAAAATAAGACTTGTCGGTTGATGGAGGAATCAAGCCCTTCGAAGCTTCATCAGATCGAGATCCGTATTAATATGTATGCCCTTCGGGGCTTTATCGGATCGAAATTCGGAATAATATATATGCCCTTTGGGGCTTTACTGGACTGAAATCCAGATTAACATGTATGCCCTTCGAAGCTTTATCAGACTAAAATCTAGATTAATACGTATGCCCTTCAAAATTTTATCAGACTGGAATTCGGATTAATATGTATATCCTTTGGGGCTTTATTGGACTGAAAACCAGATTAACATGTATGCCCTTCAAAACTTTACCAGACTAAAATTTGGATTAATATGTATGCCCTTCGGGGCTTTACCAAACTGAAATCCAGATTAATATGTATGCCCTTCGGAGCTTTATCGAATTAAAATCTGGATTAACATGTATACCCTTCGAAGCTTTATCGGACTGAAATCCAGATTAATACGTATGCCTTTCGAGGCTTTATCGAATCGGGATCCAGATTAACATGTGTTGATGCAAAATTCTGCTTACGCCGGAGAAGCTGGAGTCGCGGTCGCCGCCGGGACCTGCAAAAGAAGTCTAAACCGGAGGTGGGGTTGCTCCGGCAAGACCCTCCGATGCTCAAGTCAGTTCTCTGCCTCAACAAGAATGGAGTGCTCGAACAGAAATTTTAGCAGAGTTTCTAGGTAAAAATGAGAGCTTAGAGAATAACGTATCTGGGGTCCTCCTTTTTATAGGCGGAGGGTGCAACAGACTGATAGCGACGTTCGTAACCGTCTGGTAGTGGGCCGCCCATAGTCAGGAAGAATTTATTACGAAGGGTAGTGGAGTGGAATCGTGACTATCGCCGTAGCTCGCCACATGGAATCAGTTGCGGGGAGTGGAGCGGCGTCCGTTGTCGTGACTCATCAGGGAGTGGTGGAATCGCACCGGATCCGCTGCAGGGGATGGAGCAGAATCGTGGCCGTTAGTACGGCCTACCAGGGAGTAATGGAGCTACGTAGGGTCCGCCGCAGGGAGTGGAGCAGTGTTGTCTGTTACTGTGACCTGTCAGGGGGTCCAGACTTGTCGGCCGAAGTTCGGTTGGAGTCGGAAGCGAGGTCCGGCACCTGTAGGAGCTCGGACGAGGCCTTCCCACAGTCGGAGTAGAAGGCGGAGTCTGGCTCTCATGGGAGTCCGGACGAGGTCTACCTGCAATTAAAGTCAGAGGCGAGATTCGGCTCTCGTAGGAGCTCGGACGAAGTTCACCTGCAAGCGAAGTCGGGGATGGAGCCCGGCTCCCGTAGGAGTCCGGGCGGAGTCTTTCTTGCAGTTGAAGTTGGGGACGGAGCCCGACTCCCGTAGGAGGTCGGGCGGAGTCTGCTTGGCAGTTGGAGTTGTGGGCAGAGTCCGGCTCCCGTAGGAGTCTGGACGAGGTCTGTCTGCAGCCGGAGTCGGGGACGAGGCCCGGCTCCCGTAGGGGTCCGGGCGGAGTCTTCTTGCAATTAAAGTCAGGGGCGAAATCTGGCTCCCGTAGGAGTCTGGACGAAGCTTACCAGTAGTTGAAGTTGGTGACGGAGCCCGACTCCCGTAGGAGTCCGGGCGGAGTCTGCTTGGCAGTTGGAGTTGTGGGCAGAGTCCGGCTCCCGTAGGAGTCCGGATGAGGTCTTTCTGCAATTAAAGTCAGGTGCGAAGTCTGGCTCCCGTAGGAGTCCGGACGGAGCTTACCAGCAGTTGAAGTTGGTGATGGAGCCCGGCTCCCGTAGGAGTCTAGGCGGAGTCTTCCTTGCAGTTGAAGTTGAGGACGGAGCTCGGCTCCCGTAGGAGTCCGGGCGGAGTCTTCCTTGCAGTTGCAGTTGGGGATAGAGCCCGGCTCCCGTAGGAGTCCGGGCGGCGCTTACCAGCAGTTGGAGTTGTGGACGGAGCCCGGCTCCCGTAGGAGTCCGGGCGGAGTCTTCCTGCAATTAAAGTCAGGTGCGAAGTCCGGCTCCCGTAGGAGTCCGGACGGAGCTTACCAGCAGTTGAAGTTGGTGACGGAGCCCGGCTCCCGTAGGAGTCCGAGCAGCGCTTACCAGCAGTTGGAGTTGTGGACGGAGCCCGGCTCCCGTAGGAGTCCGGGCGGAGTCTGCTTGCGGTCGGAGTTGTGGGCGGAGTCCGGCTCCCATAGGAGTCCGAACAAAGTCTGTCTGCAGCCGGAGTCGGAGGAGACTCGCGAGGGTTAATCCCATTGAGAACTTCGGCTGAGGGTATTTTATACCTAACATCAGTCCTCCTACTTTCGAGTTCGAATTTCGAATGAAGGAAGTACAGAAAGATCATCGCAGCCAAAGTTCTCCCCTTGACGTCCGCGCGCGACCGTCCTCAGATGTGCTGGCATTTAATGCGCGCATGCTGGAGCCTTTTTTCGATTAGGACGACCCGAAGAGCCTTTTCGAAACTCCCATCGGGACGTGATCCCAAGCGTCGTGCCATGAAAGTTTGCGAACGGTCAACCCCAGGTCGCGGCGAGTGGGACACGTGGTGGGCATTGGTTGGCCTAGGGGCACCTGCCATCATAATTGCGCCAGGCTTCGTTGCCTATTTAAACCCCCCACCCTTCCTCCAGGGGCTTTACTTCGCCTAAGGGACGACATCTTTCTTTCGCCTGAGAGCTTAGCCACTCAGCCACCCCATCGGTGCCCCTTCCGACTCTGAGCATCCTCCGCGCCGGTCTTTGCCGTCTCCAGTCCCCCGATTCCTCTCTAAGGGGTTCCCCCGCCAGGGCCTCCACCCCGGAGGCCAACCTCAAGAGGATGCCACGGACTTGGAAGAGTGCAAGGAGGAGAACAGCAGTCTGCGAGTTCTCCGGTTGTCGAGCTACCGCTGAGGGTTCCTGTCGCTTTAAAGGGGGCTCGAGGAAGAATTCTTTCAACAACAGGGGTTTAATAACGGGGATAACTGGTGAAGGCGTTCTGCCTGAGAATTTTGGAGTAGCTGGACAGGGCGACACCGGTCAAGAGGGCAAAGCTGTCGTCACAAGCTATGGCGGGATCCTTGATGTCGTCGGGGCCGAGAGACCAGAAGCGGTCAGCGCCGACGGTGGGACAGTAAAACTTGTTGCGGAGACGGTGGAAGTAGCGCATGCCGACCTTGTCAGAATACTTAGGATGGTAGTTGTCATGGAGCATTCGATGATGGCGCATATCTCCGACGCCATTGCTGCCTCCGGGGTAACTCCGGTTCTTCTTGAAATAGGTCATCATCGCCGCTGCCGTTGCCCTTGCTGCCCTTTGAAATCTATCCCATCCTTTTTCCCCTAGGGTTGGGATTTTGGAGGTGGAGCGGAACGAGGCGGGGGGCAAGAGCTGAGAGGCTTGTCACACGCACTAGAAAATGTGGCTGGGAAGGACAGAAACGGGAAGAGAAGTTTGCAGCTTGAAGTGGCCTCCGGTGTATCCCTTCCGAGCTGTGTTTTCGAGCTTTGTAACAATGTATTCTTTTCTGGCCCTTCGGGTCTTGTAACGTACATCTTGTTAGTCGAAAAATGAGGAGGTGATTTTGTTACCTCATCCATACTTTGCATCGAATCATTGTCTGCCGAACTTTTTTCTTTACCGTTGTTATTGTTGTATTCCCTTCTCCTTTTTTTTTCTTTTTTTTTTTTGACGTCGTCCGTAGGTTACCGGTGGTTGTAACGCCGGCTCACCTCTTTTACTATTGTCGTTTTACGAGCTTCTTTTTGACCTTTGTGTTGTTCGGAGGTATCCGATTGTCAACGTATCGACCCATCTTTTTCGCCCGTGGCCGCAGGTTCGTCTGGGGCCGCTCGGGTTTGGTGTCCCCATCAGGGCTCGAGCACGGAGGTCTGAGCTTTCGTCACCTTGAGGAAGTCATCTCATCTTGGGTTTGTGTTGAAAGCTTCCGTGAAAGCCGGGGTTCTCTGCATCCTAGACGCTATTTGTTTTCCATTCATCGCCGGCGTAGTTCATCGCTTTTTCTTTTAGCTTCTCTCTCCTTTTTCTTTTTTGAGTGGAATTTTTTTCTCCGCTCTTGGTGGGGCTGCGGGAGTTCGGCTCCCGTAGGTGAAGTCGAGACGAGGTCTGGCTCCCGTGGGAGTTCGAACGGGGTCCACCTGTAATTGAAGTCAGACAGAATTTGGCTCCCGTGGGAGTCCGGACGGAGCTTACCAGCGTTCGAATTCGAAGACGAAGCTTGGCTCCCGTAGGAGTCCGGACGAAGTTTGCCTACAGCCAAAGTTGGAGGAGGAGTCCGGCTCCCGTAAGAGCCCGGACGGAGCTTGCCTGCGGTTGAGGTCGGAGATGGAGTCCGATTCTCGTAGGAGTCCGGATGGAGTCTTCTTATGATCAGAGTCGAGGGCGAAGTCCGGCTCCCGCAGGAGTCCGAATGGAGTTTTATCACGAAGGGGCCGCTGGGGAAGGTCCCCCTTTTTCTCATTTGGTCTTGAATGACCAGACCTTAATTGATGTCGAGGCGAGGTTCTTTCCCTGTTTCTATCGTAACAAGGTTCAGCTCTGGTTAGGGCGAGGTTCGCCTCTTGTCCCTAACACGGCTGTAGGGGCACACATGGGCGTCGCTGGGTCCCTCTCCCCCATCCGGTCTAAAGAGAACCGGACCTTCGACTTTGCTCAAGTTAGGACGAGATTCTCCTCCTGTCCCTAACAGGGCTGTGGGGGCGCATATGGGCGTTGCAGGGCTTCTCCCCCATCCGGTCTAAAGGGAACCGGACCTTCGACTTTGCTCAAGTTAGGATGAGGTTCTCCTCCTGTCCCTAACAGGGCTATGGGGGCACATATGGGGGTTGCAGGGCCTCTCCCCCCATCCGGTCTAAAGGGAACCGGGCCTTCGACTTTGCTCAAGTTAGGACGAGGTTCTCCTCCTGTCCCTAACAGGGCTGTGGGGGCGCATATGGGCGTTGCAGGGCCTCTCCCCCCATCCGGTCTAAAGGGAACCGGGCCTTCGACTTTGCTCAAGTTAGGGCAAGGTTCTCCTCCTGTCTCTAACAGGGCTGTGGGGGCGCATATGGGCGTTGCAGGGCCTCTCCCCCCATCCGATCTAAAGGGAACCGGGCCTTCGACTTTGTCGAGACGAGGTTCACCTCTTGCTTCTGATACAATTTGTTTGGATTGTCCTGTAGATGTAGGATAGTGCCAAAGACATGTAGATATACAACTTTTAATTAAAATAAAGTTATTGGTAGTACATCCGTAAGTTCTCCGAGCTCCATGGTCGCGGGAGGTCGGCTCCTCCGAGCTCCTTAAGATAATAAGTTTCGGGCTGGACTACTTCTTTGACCTCATACGGGCTTTCCCAGTTTGGGGCGAGTTTCCCTCGATCCTGAGGTTGAGAGACAGCGGCTCGTCGAAGCACTAGATCTCCTGCTCTAAAGACTTTGTTCCTGACCCGGGAGTTGTAATAGCGAGCGACTTTCTGTCTGTAGGCTGCCATTCGAACCTGAGCTATCTCCCGCCTTTCTTCCAGCAGGTCGAGGTTGGCTTTAAGACCTTGCGAATTTTGATGTTCGTCGAATGCCATGACTCGTGCCGACGGGAGTTTAAGCTCAATTGGGATGACGGCCTCCGTACCGAAGGCTAAAGCAAAGGGGGTCTCCCCTGTGGGCAGCCTCTGGGTAGTTCGATACACCCATAACACATGATAAAGTTCGTCCGTCCAAGTTTCCTTCGCCTTTTCGAGCCTTGTCTTAATCCCCTGCAGAAGGATTCTGTTAGTTACCTCAGCTTCGCCGTTCGTCTGAGGATGGGCTACTGATGTGAAGTTATGGGAGATGTTCAGATCTTCGCAGAATCCGACGAATTTCGCTCCCACGAATTGCCGTCCATTATCAGTGATTAGGGTCCTAGGCAGACCGAACCTGCACACGATCGACTTCCAGACGAAATCTTGCACTTTTGCTTCTGTGATTTTTGCTAGTGGTTCGGCTTCAACCCATTTGGTGAAGTAGTCGATCGCTACAAGGAGGAACTTTCTCTGCCCAGACGTCATGGGAAAGGGGCCAAGGATGTCCATCCCCACTGCGCAAAAGGCCATGGGGCACTCAAGGGTGTGAGCTCGGTGGCGGGCTGTCTCTGGATGTTGGCATATCTCTGGCATCGATCACACTTTCTGACATATTCAATCGAATCATGATGCATTGTCGGCCAGTAATATCCTTGACGGAGCAACTTGTGGGATAAAGATCTAGCCCCCAAATGGTTTCCGCAGATTCCTTCATGCACTTCCCACAAGGCGTAGTCGGCTTCCGAAGGTCGGAGACATTTTAAGAGGGGCAAAGAGTATGATCTCTTGTACAATTTGCCCTCATAAAGGATGTATCGGGAGGCTTGATTTCGGAGCTTCCGAGCTTCTTTCGCATCCCGGGGGAGAACCCCGTCTCTGAGATATGTTATCAGTGGGTCGATCCAGCTGGGCTTGTGGTCAATTTTCATAACGGATCGTGATTCTTCCGTACTCGGGCGCTTGAGTACTTCAAAGAGAACACCTTTGGGTAATTCAGCCGGAGCCAGCGTTGCCAGCTTGGAGAGAAGGTCGGCCCTGATATTTTCCAACCTCGGAATCTGCCTGATGTCAAAGCTGCCGAAGGCGGGGACGAGCTCTTTTACCTTTTCAAGATATTTAGCCATGCTGTCCTTCCACGCCTCATAGTTTTCGTTGACTTGTCCCACTATTAGTTGAGAGTCACTGTGGACCCAGAGCCGATCTATTCCCAGCTCTTTGGCGATCCTCAATCCTGCGATCAGAGCTTCGTATTCCACTCCATTGTTCATTGCGGGGAACTCGAAGCGCAGAGTGTACTCTGCGACAATTCCCTCCGGACTGGTCAAGATTAGGCCCGCACCTGTATCTGACATGTTGGAAGAACCGTCCACGTAGAGGGCCCAAAAGCAATCAGAGGGATCTACTTTTTCTTTGGGGGAGTTCGGTCGGGATTTTAGGCCGTCAATTTTGCCTTGTTCAGGTTCGGCCTCCTCTGGGATAGTACACTCCACTATGAAATTCGCCAATATCTGGGCCTTCACTGCCGGCCTGGGTCGATAGTTGATGTCGAATTCTGTGAGCTCGATCGCCCATTTTGCCATTCTCCCGGAGACATCCGTCCAGTGTAGAATCGCCTTGATCGGTTGGTCAGTGAGCAGTGTTATGGTGTGCCCTTGAAAGTAAGGTCGGAGCTTCCGGGCTGCCATCAACAGGGCGTAAGTCAGTTTTTCTAATTTAGTATACTTGGTCTCGGCATCTCTTAGCACGTGACTGACGTAGTAAATTGGCCGTTGGACTTTTGCTTCTTCTTTGATAAGGACCGCTGCGAGGGCCATAGGAGAGACCGCTAGGCATAAAAATAATTCCTCCCCAGGCTCCGGCCTTGCCAGCAGTGGGGGTGAGCCGAGGTAGCTCCTCAGTTCTTCGAACGCCTGTTCGCACTCAGAGGTC
The DNA here is from genome assembly GCF_000442705.2 of Elaeis guineensis. Taxonomy (NCBI): domain Eukaryota; kingdom Viridiplantae; phylum Streptophyta; class Magnoliopsida; order Arecales; family Arecaceae; genus Elaeis; species Elaeis guineensis. Next base: position 113,239,500 of record NC_026003.2, read on the forward strand.
CAACAGAAGTTCTTCAGCTGCTTGAGGATTTGAAAGAAAGGTAAGCACCGTTCGGCCGACCTTGCGACAAAGCGATTCAGGGCTGCTACCCTTCCTGTAAGGCGCTGAACCTCCTTTATCGATTTTGGGGTGGCCATCTCCTGGATGGCGCGAATTTTTTCTGGATTGGCTTCAATCCCGCGCCCCGGCACCATGAAGCCCAGGAACTTTTCTGAGGCTACTCCGAAAGTGCATTTAGTCGGGTTCAACTTCATTCTATATTTTTGGAGAGCGTCGAAGGTCTCCTCGAGGTCGGCGACGTGATTCATGAAAGATTTACTTTTTACAAGCATATCATCCACGTAGACCTCCATGTTGCGGCCGATCTGCTCCTTGAAGATTTTGTTCACCAACCGTTGGTAGGTTGCGCCTGTATTTTTGAGGCCGAAAGACATGACCCTGTAACAGTAAAGGCCACGGTTAGTAATGAAAGCGGTCTTTTCTTCGTCTTCCGGCGCCATCCTGATTTGATTATAGCCGGAGAATGCATCCATAAAGGTAAGGAGCTCATGGCCCGAGGTCGCGTCCACCAGTTGATCGATTCTGGGAAGGGGGTAGCTGTCCTTCGGGCAGACCTTATTCAGCTTTTTGAAGTCTATGCACATCCTCCACTTGCCGTTTGCCTTTTTGACTAGGACAACGTTCAAAATTCAATCAGGATAATTGACTTCCCTAATGAATCCGACCTTAAGGAGTTTGTCTACTTCTTCGGCTATTGCCTTCTGCCTCTCTGGTGCATGACCTCGAATTTTTTCTTTCATCGGTCGATGCTTTGGATCGACGGCCAGACGGTGCTCCATGACTTCCGTGTCAATCCCCGACATGTCTGCTGGAACCCAAGCGAAAATGTCCGCATTCTTTTGTAGAAAATCGATGAGATGCATCCGCACCTCCTCCCCCAGGTTGGAGCCGATCGTCGCCACATGCTCCGCGTTCCCGTCGTTCAGAGGGATCGACAACAGATCTTCGATTGGGCCGCCCCTCTCTTCAGTGAGGTCGTCGCGGACATCCAACCCGTCAACCGGACAGGGGTCGGACTGGTCACTTCTTTGCAAGGCTATGTTGTAGCAGTGTCTGGCCAGGGCTTGGTCTCCTCAGACCTCTCCGATCTCCTGGCTGGTGGAGAATTTCAACTTCAAATGGTAGGTTGATACGATGGCTCGGAGAGCATTGAGGTCGGGTCGGCTGAGGATTGCGTTGTAGGCTGACGGCGCCTTCACCATCAGGAAATTCACCAGAGCCCTGGATTGCCTTGGATATCGACCTGCGGCCACAACCAAAGTTATTATTCCCTCCGTCGGAATAGCATCACCAGTAAACCCTACCAGAGGTGAGCTAATCGGCCTCAAATGGCCATCAAGGATGGACATTCTTGAAAAAGCATCGTAGAACAAAATGTCGGCCGAACTTTCATTGTCGACAACGATGCGACGGACGTCGTAATTTGCTATATTCAAGGAAACTACAACCGCATTGTTGTGAGGGAATTGAACTCCCTGAGCGTCTTCTTCAGTAAAGGTTATGGGCTCCTTAATCTTTTGTCGCTTGGGGGGTACGGCCAGTGCGTCGGTTGCTTCTTGCCGGGATCCTCCTGGGATGGTGTTGGCAAAATCCGTCGGAGGCTGATCGTCCGACCGCTCCATGCCGACGACCATTGTCGGAGGATGTGGGGCTTGGGAAACCAGAGGTGAGGCCGGGGCCCGAGACATGGCTGCGGGGGCCGTGGGTCGCCGTGTGGACGCTTCGCGAGAAGACATCGGGCACGGATCCAGTGGGGGGAAGGAGGAGTGGATGTCGGAGAAGATAACCAGAGGCGGTTCCGTTGAGCGCTCCTTTAAGAACAAGGGTACTGTGAAGGTTCAGGCCTTTCCTCTAGCGTCAATCCTGTTGATGCAAGAATCTGCTTACGCCGGAGAAGCTGGAGTCGCAGTCGCCGTCAGGACCTGCAAAAGAAGTCTAAACCGGAGGTGGGGTTGCTCCGGCAAGATCCACCGACGCTCAAGTCAGTTCTCTGCCTCAACAAGAATGGAGTGCTCGAACAAAAATTTTAGCAGAGTTTCTAGGTAAAAATGAGAGCTTAGAGAATAACGTATCTGGGGTCCCCCTTTTTATAGGCAGAGGGTGCAACAGACTGATAGCGACGTTCGTAACCGTCTGGTAGTGGGCCGCCCATAGTCAGAAGAAATTTATTACGAAGGGTAGTGGAGTGGAATCGTGGCTATCACCGTAGCTCGCCACGTGGAATCAGTTGCGGGGAGTGGAGCGGCGTCCGTTGTCGTGACTCGTCAGGGAGTGGTGGAATTGCACCGGATCCGCTGCAGGGGGTGGAGCAGAATCATGGCCGTTAGTACGGCCTGCCAGAGAGTAATGGAGCTGCGTAGGGTCCGCCACAGGGAGTGGAGCAGTGTTGTCTGTTACTGTGGCCTGCCAGGGGGTCCAGACTTGTCGGCCGAAGTTCGGTTGGAGTCGGAAGTGAGGTCCGGCATCTGTAGGAGCTCGGACGAGGCCTTTCCGCAGTCGGGGTAGAAGGCGGAGTCCGGCTCTCGTGGGAGTCCGAACGAGGTCTACCTGTAATTAAAGTCAGAGGTGAGATTCGGCTCTCGTAGGAGCCCGGACGAAGTTCACCTGCAAGCGAAGTCGGGGACGGAGCCCGGCTCCGTAGGAGTCCGGGCGGAGTCTTCCTTGCAGTTGAAGTTGGGGACGGAGCCCGGCTCCCGTAGGAGTCCGGGCGGAGTCTGCTTGGCAGTTGGAGTTGTGGGCGGAGTCCGGCTCCCGTAGGAGTCCGGACGAGGTCTATTTGCAGCTGGAGTCGGGGACGAGGCCCGGCTCCCGTAGGGGTCCGGGCGGAGTCTTCCTGCAATTAAAGTCAGGGGCAAAATCCGGCTCCCGTAGGAGTCCGGACGAAGCTTACCAGCCGTTGAAGTTGGTGACGGAGCCCGGCTCCCGTAGGAGTCCGGGCGGAGTTTGCTTGGCAGCTGGAGTTGTGGGCGGAGTCTGGCTCCCGTAGGAGTCCGGATGAGGTCTTTCTGCAATTAAAGTCAGGTGCGAAGTCCGACTCCCATAGGAGTCCGGACGGAGCTTACCAGCAGTTGAAGTTGGTGACGGAGCCCGGCTCCCGTAGGAGTCCGGGTGGAGTCTTCCTTGCAGTTGAAGTTGGGGACGGAGCCCGGCTCCCGTAGGAGTCCGGGCGGAGTCTTCCTTGCAGTTGAAGTTGGGGACGGAGCCCGGCTCCCGTAGGAGTCCAGGCGGCGCTTACCAGCAGTTGGAGTTGTGGATGGAGCCCGGCTCCCGTAGGAGTCCGGGCGGAGTCTTCCTGCAATTAAAGTCAGGTGCGAAGTCCGGCTCCCATAGGAGTCCGGACGGAGCTTACCAGCAGTTGAAGTTGGTGACGGAGCCCGACTCCCGTAGGAGTCCGGGCGGCGCTTACCAGCAGTTGGAGTTGTGGACGGAGCCCGGCTCCCGTAGGAGTCCGGGCGGAGTCTGCTTGCGGTCGGAGTTATGGGCGGAGTCCGGCTCCCGTAGGAGTCCGGACAAGGTCTATCTGCAGCCGGAGTCAGAGGAGACTCGCGAGGGTTAATCCCGTTGAGAACTTTGGCTTAGGATATTTTATACCCAACAACATGTATGCCCTTTGGAGCTTTATCGGACTAAAATTCGAAATAATATGTATGCCCTTCGGAGTTTTATCAGACTGAAATCTGAATTAACATGTATGCCCTTCGGAGCTTTATCGAACTAAAATTCAGATTAATATGTATGCCCTTTGGGGCTTTATCAGAATGAAATCTGGATTTCGATAAAAGAAAAAACACAACATATGAGAAAGAGCTCGTTAGAGTATTTTTATTGATAATATTTTTTAAGATTTTTAAAATTTCAAATGCAGAGAATAACAATCTGTCTAAATTTTCAATTCTATAAACCCCTGGGTGAATTACTTCTGTGATCCAATAGGATCCTTCCCAATTGGGAGCTAGTTTACCTTGTTCAGTAGGCCTTGAGACTTCAACTCGTCTCAGGATGAGGTCGTCCTTCTGAAATGGCTTCGATTTTACATGGACATTGTAATGTTTGACAATTCTCTGCCTATAGATTGCCATTCTGATATGAACTTGTTCTCTCACTTCATCAAGGAGATTCAGATCGATCATCAATCGGTCTGAATTGATTGCCTCATGAAAATTTCTGACTCATCAGATAATAAGCTAAAATTCACTGAGATCACAATTTCAATCTCATAAGTAAGCCTGAAAGAAATTTTTCCTATCAGAATTCGATATGTGGTTCAGTATGCCCACAATACACTCTACAATTTTTCAGCCCACAATCCTTTCGCATCAGTGAGCCTTATCTTCAAATCTTGGAGAATAGTTCTATTGGTTACTTTAGCCTCACTATTTCACTATGGATGTCCAACAGAAGTGAGTCGATGGTCAATGTGAAACTTAGAGTAGAATTCTTTGAATTTGGGGTAATCGAATTACTGATTATTATCAGTGATGATGACTCAAGGTAAACCAAACTGATAGATTATAGATTTTCAAATAAAATCCTGCATCTTTTTCTTTGTCATTTGGGCTAAAGGTTCTGCCTTTATCCATTTTGTGAAATAATCAATGGCTACCATCAAAAATTTTCTTGAACCTGCTGCTAATGAGAAAGGTCCCAGTATATCCATCCTCCAAATTGCAAAGGGCCAATGGGAGGTAATAGAAATAAGCTGAGCAGTAGGTTGATATTGGATATTAGCGTACCTCTGACATTGATCGTATTTGTTGACAAGATTAGCTGCATCTTTTTGAGTAGTTGGTCAATAGTAATCTTGTCGGATTACTTTATAAGCAAGTGATCTGCCCCTCAGATGGTTTTCACATATCCCCTCATGTACTTCTCGAAGTACATAGTCAACTTCATATGATGATAAGCATTGAAGTAAAGGAGGAGAATAAGACTTTTTATATAAGCGTTCTTCTTGAAGAACATACCATGAAGTTTATTTTTTAATGCTTCTGGCCTTAGTTGGATCATTGGACAAAACTTTTTTAGATATATAATCCACAAGAGGATCAATCCAACTCAACTCATGACCGACCTGAAATATAGAGAGCACCTCAATACTAAACATATCCAATTATTCAATCAGTACCTTCTGATTCAGTTTGAAAAAATCTGAAGTGGAGAGGTGGGATAAAGCATCAATCCAAATATTTTTTGATCTAAAAATCTAGAGCACTTCAAGCTCTTTAAAATTTTTGAATAGTTTTTTGATATTCTGTAAATAACGGGCTATTGTGGAATCCTTAACTTCAAATTGATCTCAGACTTGGTCGATGATAAGTTATAAATTTGTAAAAATCTTTAATTTTCTAACTCTGAGCTATTTTATCATTTTGAGATCCACTGTTAAGGCTTCATATTCAGTGCCACTATTGAAAGTATTAAAATTGAACCTCAGAGCCTACTCAGTCACGAACTCTTCATAACTAGATAAAATCAAACCGGAGCCACTTCTTTGAAAATTTGAGGCTCCATCCACATATAAAATCTAGAATGAATCACCACTTTTGAGACTTATTGGGACCGACCTATCATCTAGGATAGTGCATTCTGCAACAAAATCAGCTAGTATCTGACCTTTAACTATAATTCGAGATCGACAGTGAACATCAAATTTACTGAGTTCAATGGCCCATTTGACGATCTGACCTAAAGTATCAACCCTTTGTAATATCGATCTGAGTGGTTGATCCGTCAATACTGTAATAATATGAGCTTGAAAGTAAGGCCTAAGTCTCCGAACTGCTATGATCAAAGCATATATCATCTTTTCAATCTTCTTATATCGGGTTTCTGCGTCTCACAGTAATTTGCTGGTATAGTAGATAGGTCTTTGAATATCTATTTTTTTCAGATAAGAACTGAGCTGACTGCACAAGGTGATGAAAATATAAATATACAGTTCTTCACCTTCGATTGGCTTAGAAAGAAGAGACGAAGAGCCAAGATATTTCTTAAGATCCTCAAAAGTAGTCTGACATTCTTCTGTCCAGCTAAAATTTTTGATATTTCTTAATATTTGAAAGAAGGGATGGCATCTTTCAGGTGACCCGAAAATAAAGCGATTGAGGGCTATCACTCGTTCGATGAGCTACTGAATTTCTTTGATAGAAGCCGAGCACTTCATTTCTAATAATGATCTAATCTTTTCAGAATTAGCTTCTATTCCTCTTTGATTAATGAGAAGCTCAAGAAATTTATCTGAGCTAACTCCGAAGGCACATTCGTTAGGATTGAGTTTCATTTGGTGCCTTCTAAGTTCTCTAAATGCTTTCTTCAGCTCGGTAATATGCCGATATTTCTCGGTGCTCTTTACTATTATATCATCAACATAGATCTCCATATTTCGATCAATTTATTGCTTAAAAACTTTGTTGATGAGGCATTGGAATGTAGCACCTATATTCTTAAGATCAAAAGGCATCATTTTGTAACAATACAAACCCCTTTCAGTGGTAAAGATAGTATTTTCTTCCTCTTCTGGAACCATTTGGATCTGATTGTAGCTTGAGAAAGCATCCATAAAGTTGAAGAGCTTATGATCGAAGGTATTATCTACGAGCTGATCAATTCTTGACAGAAAAAAATTATCCTTCAGGCAAACTTTATTGAGATATTTATAGTCGATGCATATCCTTCATTTGCTATTAGCTTTCTTGATCATAATAATATTGGCTATCCATTTCGGATAATGAGCTTTTCTGATGAATCATGCTTTTAAAAGCTTGTCAACTTCCTCATCGATAGCTTTTTATCTTTTCAGAGTGAAATTTTTTTTTCTATTGAACTGGCTTGAAATTTGGATCCACATTTAGTTTATGAATAATTACATCGATGAAGATGCCAGATATATCAAAAGTCGACCAAGCAAAGATGTCAGTATTTGCTCATAAAAACTTGATCATTCTCTCTCTTAAATTAGGCTTGAGGTTTACACCGATCTGGACCATTTTTTTTGGATCATCTCCTAGAGGAATGGCTTCAAGCTTTTTTGCTGGTTCACCTCGGATTCCTTTGACCTCATCTAATGCATCTGGCATATCAACTAGCACATTTTTCGTTGGTTGATTTATTTTAGCAAAAATCATAAAACACTGTCTAACCATCATCTAGTTGCCACACATCTCACCAACTCCTTCCTTAGTCGAAAAATGTACCAATAGATGGTAAGTAGAGATAATGGCCTTGAGGGCATTAACATCAGGTCAGTTGAGGATAGCATTATAAGCAGATGGGACTCTGACTACCAGAAAAATGAGATGCACCATTGATTGCCTTGGTTCTTGTCCCACCATAATCGATAGAGTGATCTCTCCCTCAGCTGCCACCGGATTTTCTGAGAATCCGATTAGGGGAGTATCATTCCACCTGAGTTATCCGATCAGATTCATTTTTGAGAAAGTATTATAGAACAATACATCAACAGAGCTTTCATTATCAACAAGAACTCTTTTTATATCATATTTGCTATTGTCATAGAAACAACGACAGCATCATTATGAGGGGTTTGGATCTCCTTTACATCATTTTCAGAAAAAGAAATAACATTTTCAATTTTTTGCCTCTTGGGGAGTAGGTCATCAGCGCCAGTCAAGATGCCAGATATCATATTGATAACACTAGCAATTGGTTAGTTATGATCATCAGAAGTTTTCGTAGTTGAAGGCCTGTGTTCTTCAATTTTGGCCGGCCTAACACATTTGCCAAAGTAACCTCGATGCACCAAGGCTTCTATCTCATCCCGCATTTGCCTGTATTTCTTGGTATCATAGCCATGATCTCTATGAAAATGGCAATACTTCCGCTTGTCTCTCTTCTCTAGAGGGGCTTTCAAGGGACATGCCTTCGAAAATATCTCTCCCCTTCAATTTTCATTAGAATCTGAGTTCGGAGAGCGGACAGAGGGGCATAAAAATTAAAACGTCGAGGTGGGTTTTTTGACTTCAAATTTTTTCGAGATCGATTTGAATTTTCAGTCTGCTTATCATTCTCCTCGATCATTTTTTTTTTATCCTTCTTTGTCTGCCTTAAGATAGCCTTCTCCTCTTCGGTCTGGGTGTATTTACGAACCCGATCAAGTATCTTATCTTAGGTATCCAAAAAGTTCTTATTCAGAGAAAAAATCAGACAGTTGCTTCGGAGTCTCCTCTTTAAAGTAGACATGGCAACTAATTCATTAAAATTTTTTACTTTTAGGATAGCCATGTTGAAACGAGCTACGTATTTTTAGAGATCTTTTTCTTTCTACTGTTGAACACAGAAATGACTATTCACATACCTCAAATGAGGTCTGTTAATACCAAAATAAGTGACGAACAGTCTTCCAAGCTACTCAAAAAAAGAGATAAATGGGAGTCCAAAAAATCAAATCCTTGCCACCTTCTTGAGGGTCGTGGAAAAAACAATGCATAATAGGGCATCAGAAGCTCCTTATAAAGCCATGAGGGCCCTATAACCCTCGATATGATCCATCGGATCAGCAGAGCCATCAAAAGACTCGATGGCGGGCATCTTGAATCAGTTTGAAACTAGTTCATTCAAGATCTCATGAGAGAATGGAGATCGAAGATTAAAGCTATCTTTATTATGAGATCGACCTCCTATCTGGAGCTCCATCAGATGCCTCTCAAGATCCAGGATCTTGTGCTTCAGATCGTCCTCTCTTTAAACTTTCAGAGTATTGAAGGCAAATTCGCTGTCCGTCTCATCAATATGGTGTTCATCTTAATGGGCTGGTTGAGGGCTATACTGAGACAAAGCATTTGGGAGAGGAGCTTCTTTCAATGGTTGCTCTTCCCTCTTTTGAAACTGTTGAACAGCTACTGTTAGGGCTTGGACTTATTGAACAAGGAAGCTAAATTATTGAGGATCAACAGTAATTGGTTATTGTGGTAGCACCTCAGGTGCTCCTTCTGGAGCGGAGGGAGAGGGATATTGAGCTTATGCTTTAACCATCTTTTCCACAAAAGAAATCAGGGGGGCCCTCTTTCTAGCATCAATCTGTTGCTGCAAGGCTCGAAATCTAGAGTAGAATGGATCGACTTGAGTGAGATAGGGTCGGAGCGATTCTTGCGATCTGGCGAAAACTCCTCCAATCTGTAAAATCAGTCAAAAAATTGGATAGAGATCCTCCAATTCTGGACCCTTCGATGCTTAAGTCAGTTCAAGCCTTGAGAACAAGGGTGAAAAAGAGTGAAAGAGCAAGAGAGATTGAATGGAACTAGAAGAGAACTGGATGAAAGCCAAGAGTTTAGCCTAATTTTTTACTTACAGAGTCTTCTCTAGTTTCAAAGAGCAGAACTTACCGATGGAAGATCCCTGACCCTTTATTTATAGAGGGACTGAGGGGGCCGTTTCAGAGTTTGTTAGACCATTAGAAGAGTTTGTTAGATGGTTAGAGAGCCACCTGTAAGTGAGCTGGCGCACAACTATGTATATGAGCTGAATATGAGATCGTGGCCAGCTGTGGCTTGGTTGAGGAAACCATCTCGGACGTTTGTAGAACAATTAAGTCCGTCATTATAATAGTTTACCTCGATAGACGACTGAGATGAAATAGAGATGTCATAACATTCATCCCGGATAGTGAGATATCGAGGTTCAAGTCGGTAAATATCTAATCCGAACATTTCTTTGTTAGTTGAGATGTCATCCGGACAGAATGCAAGGGCCTCCTTCGTTCATGTCAGTAAAAGTCCGAGCTGAATTTGCTAACCGGTTAATTGGTCTGCTGGGATCTGGCACTTTCAGATTGATGTCTTTTTGATCTTATATGATTATGTCACGTGTCTCGAGACCAATTTAATGCACCAACAAATTAGAATTGAGGTTTGGTTGGAATTGGTTGGAGAGAATTTTGAGTTTTCAATTCTCTCCAAAACCAACAATACTCTAATACAAATATTTAGTCTAAAAGTTTTAAGTTGTTGAAAGGGAGGAATTATTGGTTAGAATTGTTCTATCACATGTATCTTACACCATCCAATAAAAAATTATCATATCATTTTAAAAAAATAAATTTTTTTTTTTCATTCAATATTACAAAAATTATCAGCTAGCTAATCATGGCTAATATTGGATGTTTTTCATTCAAACATTTTCAACTAAGCTTAGATAATAATAAATTTTTTTCTAATAATAGGTGGAATGAAAATTTTCAATTAAACTTAGATAATAATTAATTATTTTTAATAATAAATAATATAATAATTTTTTATTGAACGATTCACGATATATACGGTAAATTGGTTCTAACCAATAAACTCTCGTTGGAAGGACGGGCCCAAGCCACTAATCCAATTGTGGCCAGTGTGGAACCACGACAACGAGAACGGCTTCTCTGAACCGTTGTGACGGCTGTTCTTTTTAAAGGCTCCGCTCTACTGGCACGTTGTGGCAGGCCGCACGATGGCCGCCACAGCAGCCCCCGCTACTGCGTCGCCTCTTATTCACCATCAGCGATCCTCTCCAATTCACGCATCAATTGGACAGCACAAGCCGAACACACTGTCGTCTAAACACCACCTCACCATAGAATCCTCCTCCACACTACCAAATCTCCCCAACAAAAATCCCATCCCCCAGCGCTCAAGCAGAACATCTCCCCACCTTCACGGCACCTTTCAAGCACTTCTTTGGGAGGACTTCTCCCCAGACTCGGCTGATTACGCCCTTGCCGTTGATTCCTGCTTCTGCCCCCGGCTGGGCCTGCAGATCCACGCCCATGCCCTCAAGCGAGGCTTCTGTGGCTGCCGTGAGTTCCTTGAGACAAGGTTGCTTATCTTGTACGGCCGCTGCAATGGGGTGGAACCTGCTCTCCAACTGTTTGAGAAAATGCCTCTAAGAAGCATACACTCATGGGCTGGCATCCTGACTGTTTATGTGGATCATGGGCTCTTTGAGGAAGCCTTTTTTCTATTTAAGGAATTGCTGGTTGAGGGAGTTGAGTTGGATTTCTTCGTGTTTCCCGTGGTCTTGAAATCGAGTGCCGGGCTGAGTGCACTGGACTTGGGCAAGGGTCTGCATGGTTTTGTCTTGAAGAAAGGATTCGTTTTGAATGTATACGTGGGCAATGCTCTTATTGACATGTATGGCAAGTGTGGTGCTATGGATGATGCGGTGAAGATTCTGAAGGGAATGCCTGAAAGGGATTGTGTTTCGTGGAACTCTGTGATTGCTGGTTGTGCTTCCAATGGAATGGTAACTGAGACGTTGGAATTTCTGCAGAGCATGTGGTCGTTGGGTAATCTTAAGCCTAATCTTGTTTCATGGAGCGGGGCGATTGGAGGCTTTGCTCAGAATGGCTATGACGAAGATGCTCTTGAGCTGCTTTCTCAAATGATAGAGTCTGGTGTTAAGCCAAATGCGCAGACTTTGGCTAGTGTCTTGCCCTCTTGTGGAAGATTGGAAGCACTTGATGTTGGCAAGGAAATTCATGGTTATTTAATGAGGCATGAGCTCATGGGTAATGCTTTTGTTGTTAATGGATTGATTGATGTTTACAGAAGGTGTGGCGATATGTCCAGTGCATTAGAGCTCTTCTTGAGGTACTCAGTAAGAAATTTGGTCTCTTATAATACAATGATAGTAGGGTACTGTGAGAACAATGAGTTAAGGAAGGCCAAGGAGCTGTTTGATCGCATGGAGATTGATGGAGTAAAGAGGGATGCAATCTCATGGAACTCAATGATTTCGGGTTTAGTTGATAATGAGAGCTTCGAGGAAGCTCTTAATATGTTTAGACACATGCATATGGAGGAAGGGGTTGAAGCCGACTCCTTTAACTTAGGGAGTATTCTCGCAGCTTGTGCAGCCTTGCATGCATTTGGACAGGGTAAGGCGATACATGCATATGCACTGAAAAGAGGTTTTCATTCCAATGCCTTTGTGGCTAGTGCATTGGTTGATTTGTACTGCCGATGCCAAGATCTTGTGGCTGCAGAGTTGGTTTTCTTTGACATAGGCAAAAGGAATACAGTGACATGGAATGTGTTGATCTCTGGTTATGCTCGGGCTAATCAAGTAAGCCATTCCCAGGAGCTGCTCCTAATGATGAAAGAGGATGGCTTTGAACCTAATGTCTACACTTGGAATGGGCTGATTGCAGGTTGCATGGAGAATGGACACAATGAATTGGCTCTGCAGTTGTTTCTTGAAATGCAAACCACAAAGCTGATGCCTGATACTTATACTATTGGGATGATCTTGCCTATTTGCTCAAGATTAGTTTCCATTGAGCGAGGGAAGCAGGTCCATGCACACTCAATTAGATATGACCATGAGGCTGATGTCCATATCGGAGCAGCCCTTGTGGACATGTATGCCAAATGTGGGAATATAAGGCTTGCAAGCATTGCATTTAATAGAATATCACAACACAATTTGGTATCTTACAATACTATGCTTGCGGGGTATGCGATGCATGGGCTTGTAAAGGAAGGCCTTGCACTCTTCAACAAATTGCTGGAGGGCAAGATCGGGCCAGATGAGATCACCTTCCTGTCTGTTCTATGTTTATGTGGTCATGGGGGAACTGTTGAGGAAGGCCGAATGTACTTCCATCTGATGACAAGCTATGATATAAAGCCTAATATGAGACACTACACATGTATGGTTGATCTTTTTAGTCGTGCCGGGCAGCTTAGGGAAGCATATGAGCTAATTAAAAGTATGCCCATGGAGCCTGATGCTGTGTTGTGGGGTGCACTGCTTGGTGGTTGTGTCATTAACTGCAATGTAGAGTTGGGAGAGATTGCTGCAAACAGACTTATTGAAATGGAAGAAGGTAATGTTGGTAATTATGTTCTTTTGGCAAACTTGTACGCCTCTGCAGGGAGACAAGATGGTTTAGTTAGAACAAGACAGATAATTAAGGAGAAGGGGATGCATAAAAACCCTGGTTGTAGTTGGATTGAGGTCAGAGATCAAGTTCATGTGTTTCTCGCAGGTGATAGATCTCACAAACAAACAGATGAAATCTATGCTACTGCAGAAAGGTTGAACTGGCATATGAGAAAATATGGAAATGGTTTGATAGCTCATCAGTCTGACTTATTGCAAGAATTAGCATGAGTGCTTCTCCCTGCTGCTTGCATTGGTGGTATCGATGGAACCTACCGCCTTCTACACCAGAGTTTGGTGAACTTCAAGTCATGTTTGCAGCCTGAAGCATTCCGAAGCACTGGTCTTGAAGGCTCTCAGGCTTTGGTCTGCTCATCAGGATTGACTTGCTGAGGAGGTTTTGATAGGGTTGTGCAGACGCATGGTCAGTGTGCAAACATTAGGGCAGCAAACCTGGGCAAGATAAAATTTGATCAGCAACTATGATGAAATCTCTGATGCAAGCAGGTTCAATTCAAGGTGGATTAAATTCTCATCTGTACAATACGAACTGCCAGTAGTCCAGAAATTAATGAAATCCAGAAATAGGCTCTGGATTCTGTAGGTTGTGGTGCATAAAACAAAACAAAAGTTCCATTAATTCATTTACATTGTGTTGCAGATTACAGATTAATGTGTTGCAAAAGGCAATATGAACCCTGGCTAACGTTGGCTCATCATGTTTCATGTCAGTGGTCTTTTGAAGAAGAACCTGCCTTGTGCCATGCATGAGATTAATTAAGAAATATTTGCTGGATGTCTAGGATATCATCAGTTTTTAATACATATTGATTTTTTTTATTTGAACTAATACATACAGTTCCGCATTTTTTTACCTAACTTTCTTACCGATTCAATTTTTCCAAAAATGTCATCCATAAAAGGGAAAAAAAAACGAGGTGGTACACAACCAATAAGAGTAATTGAGCCAGACTTTTAAACTTTTTATTTTTAGAAGCAAGACCTTCTACCCTTTTTAGAAAGAATATTTGAAGCTCCCTCCTTTGCCGATTGGGATGATAATATGTTTCCTTGATTTTCTTTTAATTACAGACATTTTGTGTGAGGTATAGCAATTCTAACTATAAAACAAAATAAAATAAATGTCAAATTTGTAGAGCATTACCACCCTAAATAAAAGAGTTTTATTTCTCCTTTTCCATTTCATATGGCTCATCAATTATACCCAGAGAAAGGGGAAAAAAGAGCTAAACTAACACTAAAATCTTGCTCAGATAGTATCATCTCTCGTCCTTTGAACAAAAAGTCAGCGTCAGCTGTTGCTTTGACCCTATTTAGCAAAACTCTAGTTTTGAGAGCTTAGTAGGTTAGCATAGGGTAAGGTAGACAATGGGAGGGTTATAACTTATATAAAAAATTAGAGATAAATTTTTAGCTCTATTTTTATCTGAAAAGTAACTTCTCAAATAAATTTTATATAAAAGTATCTATCCATTTCAAACATAAGTTAAAAGCAACTATCCATTTTGACTAAAATTATTCTAATATTCTTATACTCTTTAAAATACTGCGGTATTCCTTTACAATAAGATAGTATTACATTATATTAATATAGTATTTTTTATAATAATACAGTATTACTTTATTATATTATATTAATATAGTATTTCTTTACAATAAGATAGTATTATATTATCATAGTATAGTATTTTTTTATTATAGTATTATTTTACAACAATATAGTGTTATTTTATAATAGTGTAGTATTACTTTATAATAGTGTAGTGTTATTTTTATTATAGTACAGTATTATTTTATAATAGTATAATATTATTTTATAATAGTATAGTGTTGCTTTATAACAGCAAGGGCAATTGGGTCATTTTATCTTATTTGGATAATTACTTTTAAGTTATCTTTCAAATAAAAAAAAATTTATGAATAGCTACTTTTAAGTTTAAACTCACTTAGATATTTTTTTATTAATTTTTTTTAATTTATAAAAACTAAACTAATATCAAAATCTTGCTAAGATAGTATTATCTCTCATCCTTTAAACAAAAAGTCGGCATCAACCGCTGCTTTGAGTAGTTTTGAGAGCTCAGTGGGTTAGCATAGGGTAGGGTAGGCAACGACAGAATTATAGCCCCACTTGAGCTCAAAAATATATATATATATATATATATATATATATATATTAAACTAATCAAGATCCATATGATTGCCTCTCTGTTATAATATAATCAAGATTATAATAAGAATGGCATTGTGGACCGATCTTTTAATAAAAATTTAATTATTTTAAAAATTTTAGATTTTTTAAAAATTTTTATTTTTATCATGAACTTCGGTTCGTTGCAATCAAGTCTTTAAGTTTTTATAATATTATAAATTTTTTTTTAGTACTATTTTTGTTTGACAACCATAATAAAAATATCAAGTGCTATCATGTGATGCGTAATAGAAACTGATGTGGAATCCTAAACGCTTTTCCATTTTTTTCTTTGAGCTAGGATTTCTATTTTCAATATCATTACTTTTTCTTCATCACTATCTCTTCTAAAACTCCACCACCTCCTAAACCACCATTGGCACCTCCATCTATACCATCATCATCTCTAAATCCTTCTCTATAGAGGCCATAACCACCACCAAGACTGCTTCCATCATCATTCTTTTTATTAAGTATTGAAAAATTTAAACTTTGAGACTGCAAAGATCTTAGTTATCTCTTTTTTAATTATTTACATGTGGTTGAAAAATTATGTAATTGATAGGGCTTTTGGGTTTGTAATAATTCGAATTATTGGTTCGTTTGACTTGTAAGTAATCTTATAAACTCACAAACTAATCTTGAAAAATCTAAATTTTAAAAGAAGTCAAGAAGAAGATGAGAACAACCAATCCTAATCCTCCATGCTTTGTTCTCCCATCTTCGTCTTCTCAGATGGGTCATGATCCAAAATGACGGAGGAAAAATATTGAAATAGAAAGTAAAAACATAGCTAAAAGGAAAAAATGGGAAAGAAGAAGAAGTTTAAGATCCCACGTCAGTTAATTTTATGCCACATCAACTTCCACTGTGTCACATGATAGCATATAACATTTCTGTCATGATCATCAGATAAAAATAGCACTCAGAGCAGAAATTACAACATTATAGATATTTAAGAACCTGATTGCAACGAATTGAAATTCAGAATAAAAATGAAAACTATCAAAAAAATCTAAGATTTTTAAAGTAATTAAAGCTTTTAATAAGTAATTTTTAGTTGGGGAAAGAAATATTTCTTGGTCATCTAGTTGTGAATTTTTCAAATTAATCAATTTTCTCTTGAAACAAAGAGATAGACAAAACTAGTTTTCTCAATAAAAAAAATATATGTTTCAGGTTTTTTTTTCTTGCAACCAAATAAATGCTAAAGACAAATATACTGCCTAGCTTCTTGCGGTTCTCGTCGTTCTAAACATTCAAACTTCAGACAGAGCGGGCTCGACGAGTCCGATTAGCCGCAATGCACCGCAAGTCGAGCCAATTCCGTTTTGGCACCACCGGTCGAACACCTGAGCCGCTTAAATCGCATGGCTGCGGACTGTCCCAAGTCCCTCAAGGCAGGAACCGAGGGTTTCCAAAATCCAAATACTATGCGAGACTGCGAGAGCCTCGAGTCCGTTCATCTCCCCAAGCCTCTTCCATCTCTACTGCAAGAGTCTCCCTCTCCAATCCGGGTCCCAAATCTCCATTCTTGATGCATTCTCTTTTGGTGTAGATTATTATGTGATTGAGAAATGACAATGGCGACGGTCGTGGTGCAGCGGGGCTCGCCAGCGATGAATCGAGAGTGCCTGGGAAGGCATCATTCTTCTGTGATTAGTTGTGGAGCGATCGATTGCTGGAGCCTTGGAACTCATCTTGGTAGACGGGTTGTGGAGTTTGGTGCCAGGCCTAAACCGTTTCATGAAATAAGGTTTGTTTCTTGACGTTCGTAGATATTAGATTCGTGACGTGTTATGGGGTGTCTATTTGAATAAAAAAAGAAAATTGTAGAATTTCTATTATAAGATCATTGATGCAGAAATATGGAACGGCAATATAGATTCAGAAATATGGAACAGCGTTTGTTAGGGAGCTACCTCTTTAAATTAGTAGGAATCAGATGCAAGCTCCTTGTGATGACCCTCACATGACGTCCATTAGTTCCCGATTTGATAAAAATAGCTTTTTTATTTTCATAGGATTCACATATTGAGCACCTCATTTTCTCTCTTCCTTTTCATATGATGCAAGATTATGTTTTCGCTAGTTTGCCTCTTTGTTTTGCTAGTATTGCTACTATAGTCTGGGGGTGTAGACCAAATGATCGACGAAATGTTGAACATATCGGAAGGGACTAATTGGTTTCACCTTACTGATATTTTCCCAGTAACTCTTCATAAATTTTTCTAGTAGGTCATCCATTGTTTTAGAAATAATAGTAGTTTGTAATGGTCTATAGCTGCTTGCTCTAGTGATTGAGGCCCTTAGAAGGCTTGAGTATGAAACAGTGTGGGTTGGACACCACAATTTGAGGATTTTAGAGGTTCTGGCCCTTTGGACTCTTGACATATGTAAGACATTCCTCAGCTCATCAAAAATGGAACGTCATGTTCTACATCAGTTCCCACCGTTACTTGGCATTGTTATTTGGTGTATGCCAAAAGCCACTTCCCTGTACATCTTGGGGACTTAGTTGTCAGCTGTTCTAAGTGTCAAACTTTTGGTCCGTGTGTGGGCACTTATATGAAAGTATCATTTCTTTCCTTTTTAATTTAAGTTGTAGTCATTTCTGTTAAAGATGTTGCTTTTTGAGTCGATTTTCATTGAACGGAAGAAGCTAGAGCCTGGTACAATTTATTTCCTTTAACCCTGTTATTTCTGCATCCTTTTATTCTTCATTTCTTTATGTTCTTTTCTTTTCTCTATAAATGGTTATATGTGTCTAGTCAACTGCTAGATTAATTGTAACATGCCCTTATTCAAACAGTTATTGGTTCATATTTAATATTAGTCCAATTCTTTGATGTGTTATCAAATCAAAAGATAATACTAAGAGCCGTAGTTTGAATATTCACACCGATGCACCTCATTTTTCCCCGCTATCGTGTATTACTTGTTAGATTTAATTAAAATTCATTCACCATTTTAAAAGATATATTGCTTTAGAACATGTATGCAGAAGCCAAATATAAAGCTAAAGTCGTAGTTTAAGTCCACACGAACCTTAACCTTTGACCTCAGGTTACAGGGACATGTTCCCTAACATCTTACACTATTCTTTAAACCTTAAGGCAGGTCAAGTAGGCATCCCACTTTGTCATGTTCTCTGAAACTGGATAGCAAGTGATCAACTTGAACCTGACCATAGGTTTTCCTAGCCCCTTGAGGTCCACCATCACATATGTGCAAGCCCATATCACCAATCCTGCAATCACCCTGTACATTCCACTAACGCGTTATTCTGAAGGCTATATGCTTTAATCTTGAAAATGTTGATGGTTAAGCATTAAAAATGATGAATGTCATGTATTAAGGATTTTGTGTCTTGCCAAGTAGCAAACACTATCTGGAGGAAATGTTCGCATAATTTATCAGTGTTTGTGGCTAAAAAGATTGGCTAGAAAG
This sequence comes from Elaeis guineensis, assembly GCF_000442705.2. Taxonomy (NCBI): domain Eukaryota; kingdom Viridiplantae; phylum Streptophyta; class Magnoliopsida; order Arecales; family Arecaceae; genus Elaeis; species Elaeis guineensis. The sequence goes on from NC_026003.2 coordinate 113,258,098, forward strand.
AAAAGTATCCCCATTGATTACCTATCACTAACCACAAATTCGTTTAATACTCGCTCTTGTATATCTAGCTCACTAATAGCAGTAATCTACACCTTATGTGACTAACATTACATGCTCTTGCAGAGGTTGTATACCACATAGTATAAACTGCATATATGGTACATAAGAGAAAAGGTTGAAGGCTTACATTAGACTGGCAGAAGCAGATTTGATAATGTTTGATGTATCGAACATTTGACTTAAGAGGACCTGGAGAATTGAAACTAATAAATTGGACATGGAGAATGGAAACTAATAGATTTAGTTGAAAGAGCAGGAATAGGCCTTGTAACTCATGTTTATTGCTGAGAACAAAATGACATCTTTTTCTAGATCATTTAGGCTGGAAAATGAACCACAATAACCTTCCATGGTCATGATGTTCTTTGACAAGCTTAAAACATTATTAAGAGGATGATTCTTTGCAGAGCAAGGAGTAATGTGCACTGCACTTTCACTACTTTATTTTGGGATTTTCTTGTTGGCCTCCTTTCTAGATGAATATTTGAATTTCAGTTTTGGTATAAAGTTCTGGAAAAGTCTATAGGCGTATTCATTATTTATTTGTACATCACAAGTCCAAACTCAAACATCTGCTTCATTCGATTTGTCCTTTTAGAGGGAGATTCTTCAAAAAGCCATTTGAAGTTGTTGGGCTTAGAATGTTGTGTGTAAACTTCCATATTTTGCATTATTATGCAATGATCAATCATTTCAGTTATGTCTGCACTCCTATTTGATTTTTGTAATGGACCACAAAGTTTACATAAATTGAAAGTTGGTGATTTACCATTATTTGATGTATCACTTTAACTTGATTAGGGCTGATTGCTAAAATTGTCCTGGAGATGGTCAGAGAATGTGGATCCAGATATTACTTGAACTAAAATAGCATGTGAAACACATAGCTGGTCTAGGATTTAATATACATATAGCCAAGAAAACTCCAGTATGTGTATTTCTTTATGGACAACTTTGTCAGAGAAAGGGGAAATAGATAGGGTAAAAACAATAGCAGAATATATGCTTTAATTTGGCCTACTTCATTATCTCAATGTATGTGATGTACCTTTGTGGTGTACATAAAAATAAAATGGTACTTAAGAAGTGAATTCTATCATTTAGAGTTGCAGAAATGTCAGCTAATGGATCATGGAATTGAGATCCAATAGGAACTGTGCGATCATGCCTGGGAGGAGTTTCAAACTCTTGTAGAGGGGAAGGCTGGATGTGTATCAGGTGTCTGAAAAGAGGGTTAAAGACCTGAGAAAACATGGATAGATCTTGTGGGAAGTGACTTGAGGTGGTTATGGCTAAATGAAGTTATAAAACTTTGGTAGAGCCCAGTGCATAACGTGACCCCAGATTGATGACATGGCCATTGTGTTTATGTTCGGAGTTGCTTTCCAACTGAACTTGTCAATGCATGTAGTGATTAATATTAATAGATTCATCACGAGACACTAGCCATCAATAGTGGAAATCAATCTGGCTGGAAGAAACTTTGGCATGCAGTATTAATTTTCCCATGACTATATATGACTACATAAAGCTAGCAGCTTTTGTAAATTAACAGCTTTGTAGAGGATGATTACTATTATTGTTGATGTTTATATCCTTATTAGCTTTTTATTAATCACTGAACAGCTTCTTATTTTTCAAAATAAACATCAATGGTAAGTTTTGTCATGAGCTGGTGTCGCCCTCATCTTAAAGGAAGTTCTGTTGGTTTATAAATTTATGCCATCTTTTGGGACCCTTTCATCAATTTCATGCAAGCTCTTTTTTTTTTATTTTTATTTTTTTTAAAGTCGTGCATTAGTAAGTGAAGAAACAGTACAAGTGTGATGGTTTAATTTGCTTGATCCTTATGTAAGTTTTTGTCATCTTTCTTTTCTTTGAAGGATAATATTTAATGATGTTTGGAATGTAGACACAAACCCTGTGAAACTGAATGTCATGTTGACAGGCTTTACCTTATTGGTCTTTTGTAGCCGGCAGATGAGAAGCAATAGATCGAGGCTAGCTTTTGCCTTGGACACTGGTGGATCTCCTAGCACTGATGATCAAGATAGCCCTGAAGGGGACAATGCAGGGCTTGGCAGGACAAGATTGGGCACAATAGTCCGTGCTGCGGCGAGACAGCTTCTGGAGAAGCTGAATGCTACCAGAAAGAATTTCCCCATGAAAATATTTCTCCTCCTCTTGGGTTTTTATACAGCCAATGCCCTGGCAACTATCCTAGGGCAGACTGGTGACTGGGATGTCTTGGTTGCCGGTGTTGTGGTGGCTGCTATAGAGGGTATCGGCATGCTTATGTACAGAAAACCATTCACTATGCCCATTGGGAGATTGCAGTCATTGGTGGTGATGGTGAACTACTGGAAAGCTGGTGTATGCTTGGGTCTCTTTGTTGATGCTTTCAAATTAGGAAGCTGAGGGACTTAGGAATTCAATCTGGCTTAATAAATCACATATTTTCCTAGACTGCACCATGATCATGGTGATTCATCGAGATCAAGTGCATGGATGCTATTTCATCTGTGATTCAATTGCATGGTTGCTGATTGATCAAAAAATTTGCAGGATATGTCCTTTTTTCCCATTTTCATTTCCTTAAAGGACACGAGATATCTTCTCACCTTATGCACATACTGTCCTAAACCTGCACTTATTGTTGTTTTCCTTTGTGGTATTCAATGCTTTGTTCACATTGGTATTTTTTTGTGTTATACTCATGATAATTCCATAACCAGGCACCATCGAGCCACATCCTAATTGAATCTGCATAACTAAATTTTCCTAGGTTCTGTTAAGATCTGCATTTCTTAAGATAGCTATTTTTTTTTTTCAAATTCTTCGGCCTTGATTTTGTTGATGTTTTTTAGGCCTTTCCAACTTGTAGGATCCTTTGATATATAACCGTGCTTTGCTCCTTCACATAATCAAGTCTTGATTATCTAGAAGGACCCTAAACATGAACCAAAAACTAAAGACATGGAGAATCTAAAGGGGGTTGACATCAGGTGATTAGTCAAGGAAAGGGTAGACAAAACATGAGCATCTGAAATCAAGGACAGGGCTGTGCAAGAAGCTAGCCCATTCTTACCACCCAAATTCCTTGCAACAAAATCCCAAGCCTTCACCAGACCCAAACAAATCCACTCCAATTTCGCTGCGCACACAGTATCATGGATCCCCAAGAGCTGAACTCCAGTGTGTCCATGAAGAGCTGAACTCCAGTATCATGGATCCCCAACGCTTAAGTGATGAATGGGAATTTGGCTTGGACGTTCACTCATCAGAACGGAGGGGAGACTGGTCTTTGCATTCTGTGCGGGATCATGGAGCTAGAACAAGGCATAGGTAGAGTCCATGATGCATATAAATCCAAGAAACATCGATGGACCTCACAAGAAAGAGAATGTATAATTCATGACACGTTGAATGAAGAGAATATAAGAATTGACAGTGATTTAACAGGAAATTCTTCTTTTTCTTCTTTGGACGATCAATATAGAGACAAGGTGAAAAGAAATTATCAAGTCCAACCAAAACTCTTTCACATGACTTGACTAAAAGACCTCTCCAGTTTTCCCATTCTGACACAAATGAACAATGCAAATGCCATGGTGAAATGTAGTCAATAGATGCATCAATAAATTATATCATAATCGAGGACCACTTCATAAAAGAATAATCTTATCGATATTTGATATGGTTAAATTTCTGTACAACTACATATAAGTAATCAGCTACTCAGCCCAGAAGCACATCCTTACCAAAAGTTTTTACCAAAATTTTTTAGTGCAAATTAGTGAAGATGCGCAGCTTGATGCTGATTAAATTTTCATGAGCCGTGGATATAAGGTAAGAAAACTAAAAATTGTAGCTGTTAGAAAGTAGAAACTGTCGGTCTGTTTACAACAAAAGGCTGATGTATGACATGACATCTTCATTGGTACAGCTCCAACAACTCTAGAACTTGGTGCGCTTGGGTGCACAGAGCAGTTTGTCTTTTATCTCGGTCTAGGGTTGAGCCAAACTGGCTAGCTGCCCATATAAAAGATGTACATTTTTCACCTAAAATTTCGTTTATTTCTTCTAGTATGGTTGCCAAAGGGGTGGGTTCCCTTCTTCCATGTACATGCCCGGTAAGTAACAGCAAGAACTCCCCACATTTTAACCTGACCAAAGAACAAAAAGCATTGGCAGACACTACAGAAACATGGAATAAATAAACAACCATAGATATTCTCAGGCTCCCAGCTTAAAAAAGTCAGTGAGGCTATTCCACATTGCAATTAGTTGATTAAATTTAGGATAATGTATAAAGCTATTAAAACTTTGGTTTTCTGAGGGACATAAGATGCTGTAAGTCATGGATGCTTTGGATGCATTACAGCAGACAGGACTTCGACCAAGACTATTACCTGGCAACCTCCATTGAAAGCATGTGAGTCTTGGAATGATGTGTATGTTTCTTTTTGACTGAAAGGGAATGATGTGATTGCCTAAGTAGTGTCCAGTGCAAATATAACTTGCCATTAGTTATTCAGTTTGATTCCCACGATGTCTTTCAGTTTTCCATTCCCATAATTTGATTCCTGGGGCAAGATTGCTCATTGATTCTTTCAACAGAGTTAGATTCTACAAGGACCAGCACTCTAAACAAGAAGAACAATTTCCAAGTGCACCTGGGTCCCCTAAGCTTAGGTGGTTCCATAACCACCCCTCCTCCTCCCCCTACTAATATCCAGCTCAAGTGGTCAACTGCCTAGGGGATGCCCAATCAATCTGCCAGACCAGGCGGGTCGGCTTTGTCCTGTCATATGGGGATGCTGGGTTGCAGTATAAGGCATGTCACAAGCAAAGGGATTATGACCTTTGCAGTCTTTTTCACATATGTGCAAAGTCCCTACCTAGCCACAAGTTACAATGTCCACAGATTCTTGATTAGTTGTTTATTTCGAACTTAATGAAGATTATTTCAAATTAAGGAGTGTCGCTCATTGCATAATTTTAAATTATTAGATGATCAATTTGCATTTTTTTCACAATTTACAAGAAATATTGTAATTTCACCAATAATCATGTTACGATAATTTAGGTCTTCAAATAAATATACAGTTATTTGTTCAAATTTCCTTTTATTTCCTCCAACTACTTCTAATTTATTTTTTAAAATTTTTTAATTGTCCGATATACCACATCCTAAATTTGGTTTTTACTAATTTTATAACACAATACATCTAGATGTGTGCATTGAGTCTTAAAGCTATTCAGTTCCTTGACAGGCTGAGTTTTAAAACACTGCAAACGAGCATTATGGGTCTGAAATATGGACTAAAATCCTCTTTATTCATTGTTTTCTTTTATCTTCTCTTTTTTATCCCCACCTAACCCTAAACATTAAATAAAAGAAAGAAGTTCATCATCTGTACTACAGATACAAGCATTGAATAGCACAGGTAGATGACCCATAGCAATGCTTATCTTCCAAGACAGCATAATCAACCTAACAAGAGCATAATGGTCAAGATGCTCAGCTCAATAGGGATCAGGTTGAACTTTGGGTCTGCCCAAAACCATTTGGACCAATAAAGGGCTTAGACAAGTCTGTTTGAATACTATATGCACAAGCCCAGGCGCAGCATGCTTAAGGATTCTTATGTGATAAAAGTAGCATCTTATTCATCAAGATGCTCAGCTCAGTAGGGATCAGTGTGAACTTTAGGTCTGCCCAAAACCATTTGGACCAATAAAGGGGTTAGACAAGTTTGTTTGCATATTATATGCACAAGCCCAGGCATAGCATGCTTAAGGATTCTTATGTGATAAAAGTAGCATCTTATTCATCACATCATTTGGCACATGCTGTTTTATTTTCTATTTATCAATTTAAATTTGAGTAACCAAAAACACAAAAAAATTTATATTGCCACCAAGATTTTCTGAACCGAAACCGGACGCCGTTCTGATCGCCGGCCGGTACGGTATGGTACCGATACGGTACGGTATCGGTTCAGTACCGTACCAACACATAGTACGGCAAGCATGCCGGTCAAACCGACACGCCATTTTTTTTTTTTGATTTTTTTATTTTATTTTAAGGAGTATTTAATGATTTTTTTTGTTTTTTGAGAAATTTTGATTAATAAAACTATTCTTTGATCCCAAATTGTGTTTTTAGGAAGAATGAGTATCCAAAAAAAAATGCCACCTTTTTACGAAGTAATAAATAATTCAAAGGAGAAACTAGATGTTTGAATTGACAGTCCTGACAAGTTAGCAGCCTTTTTTCTCTTTCAATTTTATTAAGTATATCTATAATCTTGCAATTCTTTGATCACTTTTTAACTAGCGATATCCGAACTACAAAATCTGAGGTACTTCCATAATTCTAATGCTTGTATTCAAACTAATGTTTGTATCACTGAAAAAATACTTAAATTAATATATAAATCAAATATCATTGGATCCTAAAATGCTTAAATCAATTAAAAAATCTAAAAATATTAAATATATACCGATCATCAGAATCTGATCGACTGTCGATGTGCATAAATATCAGGATCATTTATATATTCAAGAGGAATATTAGACCATCCTTCTAGCCACATAGCATGATAATCTGCTGCACTCATTCCAGGAGGTAGGCGTACTAGATCATAACTCAATCTCGAAGTGTCACTAAGGTCCCAGCTCTGAGTGGTATCCTCGGACTGATAGTATGACTATGAATGGGCTCATCCAAATATATCAACAGCAAAATTCGATCCATAAAATATTCCGAATTACATAGGATAGTAGCCACTAGAGGATGTCTGCGATGCACCATATCTATATCCATATCCATAAGGATCATAGGATGGCTGTGGTTGCGGATAGGAGGATCCAGAATACGAAGATGAACCTGATACATCTATGGATCCTACTCCACGTGCGAGGTTATCTGCAGCTGCATCATGTCCTGAACGACCTCGCGAAGTCCGTCATCTGTATGAAATCGTATCATCGCGGGCTTTACCAGCGCATGCACCGTGATCCCTATCCTGCATAGCGTGCGTAAACTGAGACTCATCAGTGAATCGAACACCACCAACTGGCTGCATCTCCTATCTTTCAGTCCCTCCACCATCATCAAATCCATGACCAGTCGAAAAACTATCATCACTACTCCATCTTGTCTCTGACTCTGAGTGAACCGAATGCTGTGGCGAATCGACTGCAAGTCTAGGTGGAATGTTCCTGCTTGCCCATCTCTCGCATCCACCCCAGCCTCGCTAGTAACAAAACTGGCTGGTCGTGGAGGCGATCCTGGCTGATCAAACTCTGGATCTTTCTGCTAACTCATAACCCATCCGGTCATCGGATCTTCAGCTTCATCTTCAGCAACAAAATCACTGCAAGTCGGATCGGAGTACTTCAGCTGAACTTCCTCTTGAATGAATTTGAGCCACAACCTTAGATTGTAGTGCACATACACAAGATCGTTGAGGCTTTTCTGTTTTAGACGATTCTTTTGCTTGCTGTGGATAAGGACAAAGATCGACCAGTTGCGCTCACATCTACTCGATGAAACCTTCTGGGATAGGATCTTAATGGCAAGATCCCTCAAATATTGTGCTGATCCACCAAAATGCACCCATTATTCAGCTGCAAAATCATTGAAAATTGGTGAAATCAAAAATAAGATTGAATATAAAAGTAAACATTGACATATATCTGGATTCATATTTGATTTGCTCCTGACCGCTACATTAGTTCCAAATGAATCTGTGCCCTCCCTAAATATTTTCGTCTGTAAAAAAATCATTTGTTATAATGTCTTACTTGTTGAAGACATCGCTAAGCTAATAAACATCACTGAACTTAACTTACTTGCTCAAGACACATAGCCGCGATGTCTGCATCAGGCTTCATCTTGTCTATGACATGTCGTAGAATGGATAAAAGCTCTTCATCCATGCCAATCCCAGGTATGGAGTACTGAAATCTCGGGTTCAGATAATAAGCTGCACATAGATTATCATAATTGATTAAGTTTATTTATATAAATTTTCAAAAAGTTCTTGATTTGCTGCTTACCTGCTAAGTGCAACTCCCTACCCATCTGATAGCCCCATCGATTGTCGATGATCCTGATGTACTCATTTGCATGTTTTGAATCTGCCACCTTGATTTGTTCCTTCACCCTCTCCATCATATGATATAGGAAGCCCATCTGCGGGTATCACTCACCATCCACAGTCCGGAGCACTTCATACAGCAGCTTGATAGCCGCCACTATCCTCTCAGCCTGCTGTCAGAATGACTGTCTCATTACCAGGCTCTTCACAGTGCCTACCCTAGCATATCTACTCTCCTGCCAATCAGTACTAACAAACATCTGACACAACTGTACTTTCTTATCTATGAGGCTATCAAGTGCTGCATCAATGATAGGATCCATGTATGGTTATAAATGAAGCTGGTGATGCTTCATGCTGACTTTACTACCTTCTGCACCCTACGAATCTTTTCAATATCCATTAACATCAGATCAATACAATATGTAGCACACAGGATCCAGAAAATATGTGGTCGCTGCTCCATCAACAACTCTCTTGCAACCTTATACTGTGATCCATTATCTATGACAACCTACATGACATTCCGCTTTCCTACCTGATCAATCACCTTCTCCATCAATCTAAGAATGTAGCTAGCGTCGTGCACCTCAACAGAAGCATCAACAAACTTATGGAAAAATATTCTTCCATCATAATATGTCAAGAAGTTGATGATGCTTCGTCTAGTAGGATCAGTCCAACCATCACATATCACAGTCAATCCATACTCAGACCACTTGCTCTGAAAGGAGGAAATCCACTTCTCTAAATCCTCTTTATTGCTATCAAGAAGCTCACCATGGATATCTCTTGATCCTGGAGGATCAGCACTTGGACCGACAGCTTGTATAGATGAAATGGCAGCGCGATAATACGGATTGTCTGCTGCATTCGCTGGGATGTAACTGAAGTGAAATCACGATCCAATAGCTTTCCACATATCCCTCTTCTTATCTTTCCTCAACATAGTATCAATCCTCTGTTGCTTAGAGTCTCTGCTAAAAAAGGTATGTGGATCTAAATCATGAATAGTAGCTCCTTCTGGAATCTTTCTGGAGGATTTCTTTCTACTATCAAATCCTCCCAACATAGATGCAAGACGACTGGTGCCTCTACTAGCAGGCTCTCTAATTGAGAATGTCCTCCTAATATGTGCTGACTCAGATCCAGCTGCACTGCTCCCTGAGCCTGATCTGTCCTCATAAACTGACAGCCCAAATCGAGCTCTATGTCTGGCTAGCTTCTTTTGCTGCCATTGATCATTCAAATTTGTCTGAATAGCAGCATCGATCTATGCCTGCTCATCTGATGGAACATATCATTGTCCTTCTTCTGACTCTCTAGAGTGATAAGAAGGTAACTCGGCTACTCGACGGTCCACCTCTATCTTCTTCTTCAAATTTCTTTCCTTCGTCGCTTTAAAATCAGCGAAGTGCTTCTTCATGAGCTGACGGACCTCTTGTGGATACTTACAACACATAGCTATATCCGGATAACCGTCAGCCAAATATTGCTTCAATCGTGTAACCCCTCCTCTTTTGAATTCTATGCTACATTTATATCTCCAATGATGCTGACCTGAGAGTATCTCCCCATGCTTAGGACTGGCAAAATATAATCCGACCCGCCAACCCGACCCGTGTTCGACCCACCATAAATAGGTTTGGATTTAGGTTAAACGAGTTTGGATCATAAATGGATCGATCCATTTAATCCATTTAATAATTGAGTCAGATTTGGATTTTAGATATCTGATCCGTTTAATCTGTTTAACCTGTTTAATATTCAGGTCAGGTTGAGTCAGATAACTCATTTAACCTGTTAAACCTATTTAACCTATTTTTGACCTATTTAATCCGACCTGTTTAACCTGTTTAATCCATTTAAGATCCGTTTAACCTGTTTAAAATCTGTTTAACCTGTTTCTGATCCAGTTAACCCGATCTGTTTAATCTGTTTAATCCGTTTAACCTGTTTAACCCGTTTAACTTAATTTGATCTATTTAATAAATGGGTTAAATGGGTCGGATTAGGTTACCTGTTTAATAAACAAGTCGGATTCAGATTTGAATTTTTGATCTGTTTAATAAATAGATCGGATTTGAACTGATGATTTTCTGATCCGACCTGCATTGACCCGATCCGTTTATGACCTGATCCGATCTGATTGCCACCCCTATCCATGCTCCCAACCAATGTCACGCTCAGGATCCTTCTTCTTCCGCGATGGATCCATTCTTAAGAATTGACAAGCACGTTACTTTAATAACTAAGTAAAAATAATAGATTTTATTTATCTAATTTTTTAATATTTTTTAAATTATTTAATTATTTTTATTATTTTTTAAAAAATAATTATTAAAAAAATATAAAATTATGAAAAAAATGGATCCTAGACCCATGTAGGATCCCACTATTTATGGTACATATAAATTTCTTAATCCGTAGAGAGCGATAAAATATTTTTTTTTGAAATTTAGGTCTAGAATACTATGCGCAAGATGCATCAAAATATTGATCAATCGATATCAAATTTATGTCGAAAATAGCTTGTAAGGTCCTCATTCATAATCTGATTTTACAGTTCTTTTTCGTATTTTATTTTTTAAATATTTTTTATTTTAAAAATATATTTTTAATTCTAAAAATTATATACTTAACTAAAATTAATGATTTTAATGTCATTATGTAGATCTTCCATAGATCTACAACATATATTAAAATCAAACAAAAAAAAATTGACATAATTTTTTCTTATTTTTTTATTTTTCACGAATTTAAAAAAAGGGGAGGAAAGGTGAAGAATGGGAGCTAGAATCGAATGCATACCTTTAATCAAATTTGATCGCATATTTTTCAGCCGTTCTTAAAATGAAAAAGAGACGAAAGATATCTCCGCTGCGACAAAATAACAGAGAGAAAGCCTTTCGGCTTCCTCTCAAACCCTTCCCTCTCTTAAAACAGCCGAACTAATCCGTTTAGTCCGAAACAAGGCCAAACCGCCCAGTTCGATCCCCATACCACCCGATTCGAGTCCAAACCGAACGGTTCACTAATTTTTTTTATTTTTTTCTATGCCAGTTTTCACAGCCGAGCTAGATCGTTTGGCCGTCGGTTCGGTTCGGAACGGTTCCAAAAACCGTGATTGCCACCCTTATCGAGTTTTCTTCAAATTTTCAAAATATTGTTGGAACTTCTTGATAATTGCATGAATTTATTTATCTCAACCAAAATTTATTCTACAAAGCATCCAATGGGACCCCAGGAAGGCCTTAGAGTAAATAAATCTGCCAGATTTGTTGGCCACCTTTACTTCAAGCAGATCACATTGTTATCTTAGTTAAGAGATACTAATCTGGTAACCACATGCTCCCCATCCTTGGTCTGGTCCTTAGCTTGATGATATATTTACCCCCCTATAAAAACTGATGCTAAATGGGAAGCATGCGCCGTGCTGATCTGACCGTAAGTGGTGCTTGATGACAGGATATGCATCTTTGTTAGATCATTCAGTGGAATCCAACTTACCTAGGCAATCTTTTCATTTTAAGAATGTAAAACATTTATATCAAGATAAATTGCTCAGTCTCAAATTTTAAGCCAGTGTTTTTCATAAGTAGGAGTCCGTTTGTATTCAATATATTCACAAATGAACATGAGGTGATAACAAATGCTGTGGAGTGCATTGCCAAGCGGTTATTAAGGACATGAGGGAGATAATTTTGAGTCATGCATGGACTCGAACGTTAAGGCATAACATGTCAAGGTCTCTTTTGTGCCTTCAAATGAACTAAATTGACATAGAAGTATGCTTGAAATTTGCTGGATGATTTTTCTAATGAGCCAATCTACAATAGTGATTTCCTTTTTCCACATCAAAGAGTGCTTTAACATCAGCTAACATTTGAAACAAGCTAACATTGACTTCCAAAATCCCATGAGCGTTCATCATGGGACATTATAAATTCAGAATCAAGCAGAGCAGTTCGTTGGCAAACCAGAAATCTTAGTTTTACACTTCAAGTAGATGGAGACTAACAAAATTCAGGCAACTAGACCTACGAAGTTATGTAATCATAATTATATTGAATTTTAGTGGCTATTTTAGCTGAGACCCTACCAATGACAGAAAGAATTTGTAACAAGCAGGAGATTTAAGTAAAGGACAGCATTCAAAGCTGCCAATGATATAAATAACACGTATCCAGATAATTTAATTTGCACAAAGCATTTATGTAGATAGAGACAAAATTGGGGCGGAAAGGAAAGCATAAATTGCTTATCATTGGTCAGAAACTCAACATATCATCTATGGATTCTAGAAGGCAAGGATATGTATTCAATTGTTAGTAAGTGTTAAGTAGCCAATCACTTCAGAGAGGACTTGCAAAGTAGTAATCCACAATGACAAATTCTCTTGTAGAGCACTGAAAATAAAACTTCACAATTTCTATTTAACAGACAGAGATGTGCCACTTAATATTGCAGAAGAATATTAGAAAATTATGCAACTAGGAGCTCATATTTTATCTAGCTACAACCCTTTATACGAGGAAAAGACATTCCAAAAGGGGCTATCAACTAATAAGGGTAAGGAGGCAACACTTAGGATGCAGTGTCAGCACAAGAGTACAAACCTTAGATTATCATCCCCTTGCTTGTCTTTCATGAGCTCTGCAATTTTCTTTATACCATGGCATGCCTCAAAATCCTAGAGTAGGACGGAGGAGAAAAGAGAGAAGAATCAATTGTAAATACTGATCGGAAGTCATACAATATGAAATGGGATCTCCATTAACATGACATGTTCAGACAAGAACAAAGAAAGAAACATGTCAGAGGGCATCTTAAACATTTCATGCCGTATGGCCAGCAATTATGATATTCAGTTTCTGATTTCACATGATTTGAAGGACAAGTGCTATAGCATAAAAGTAGGTGGCTATAATTAAAAAAATGACTACATGTCTGCATCAATGGATAATTATGAGTTGCAAGGAAGAAAATAAATGTGAAATAGAGAAATGGGTTTGGGATAATTTCTTTTTTTGGATTTGAATCCATGAAATCATATAAATGAAACTGGAATCATCAACAAAGAAGGAAAGAAGGGTGCAATTCTTAGTTCTGGACAACACAAAATAACAAGGCTTTCAAATTGACATGCTTGGAAAAATTTAATTTATAGCACATAAAGTTGATTGTTGGAACTGAAAACATGAAAATGGATAGCATCTTAGTAATGTCATGGGGCTAAACCCCCACTAGTGGCATGTTGTTCTTTGCTAAATCACCTGGATTTGCAAAGCTTGAATTTATACCCTTTTCTTCTCTTCCACAGTCCCACTTAACAATTAAGACATTGAACACGCCCTCAACATGCCTTTCTTTGTTGTGTATTATGGGGGTTAAGCCGCCATTAGCTGTATGTTGTTCTCCACCATACAACCTTGGCTTGGGAAGCTTTAAACATTGTGCACATCCACAAAAGGCCTTCTTTTGATATTAAACCAATGAATAGGATTGCATGTCTACCGCTGGTTTGTGTATATACAGTAAATAGTGATTGTTTTATTCTTGTATCCCAGTGACTTCATATGCTGCAGGTATGTTAGTATGGTTCTGTATTTCTGCTATCCATTTAGCTCTCCCTTCCACAGCTCCCCTTTATCTTCCACATTATGAAAACCCAAAAGGACTCTTGATTGGATTATTTTTTCAATCCACAAAGAAAAAATGGACTCACAGTATCAAAGGGGAAGGACAGATAGGTTCCCAAGTCCCAAAATGCAGAGCACAAGTATCAAACTAATTATATATTATGCATGTAAGCATCAGTGCCTTGCACAATGTGTAGCATACTGTATGGTGCCAGCACTTCATGCACCACAAGAAGGATCAAACTAATTATATATTGTGCATGTAGGCATCAAGGCCTTGCACAACATGCGTACCATACTGTATAGTGAAACACGTCATGCACTGCAAGAAAGATGAAAATTTCGCCAAAAGAACTGCACGACTAATAGATGTTTTAAACACAAAAAATATTTTTAATTAATCTGAAAAGGCTTAAATTATACTAAAGCAGTCTGTGTGTGTTGATGTGGATAAACAAGTTATAACCCACAAACTAATATAAATCAGCATCACATTGGATTTATCAAACAAAACAAGTACAAGCTTCTCAATAGATTGTGGAGCTTTGGGGAAGCAAAAAAAGAAATGAAGCCCACTCAAATAAATAATTGATTACGATAGTTTTGCAAATACTATGACCTGACCATTTGCAAACCCAGACATGTCCAAAACAGAGTATTGCAAAATATGGTAGCACTAGCCAGTGCCATCTGATGCATATGAACACAAGCCAGTATTAATGCATGGTCCATGTATTCTACTGACAACCTTGGGGCATGATATGATCATTGCACAATCCAGAAAAATACGGACCAATAGGAAAAAAATTGAATTGAGAGAATCACTAAGTCGTAACAAAAATACATATGTGGACAGTATAAAAGCGGTTGGAAATAGTTATAAACATGGAAAGGCACAAAGTTGTTGTTAAGACAGAATCTAACTCCGTAAAACCAGTAAAAACCAGTAACCTTAACTCTTTGGTATTAAGGTTACACATTTTACCAAGAGCACATTCATCTCCTGAAAAATAGATAATCTAAAGACAGCCTGAAAAATGCTTTAACCCAAACCAATGGCCAAATTGTCTCAACCATGTTTAATGAGGAAACTCGTAAAGTTTTGCTTTCGAGTGTTTAATCCTGTTCAAATAATTTATTTTGATCCCAATATAATTCTATCAAAGAGAATCGAGTATAACACCCACCAACATGGAGCGTCATACTTCAGAAAATATTTATATCCAAAAAATGTAAAAAATAAATAAATAAGCTTTAAGTTCTCATCAAGGATACAAGTTAGGCATAATATATGAAATATAGTTCTGCTAATCACTCATTGTTGAAGTAAACCATCAATGATCATCATATCACAAGCTTAAAATTGTAGTTGCGCACTCTCCACTTAAAAAGTAAAGTATGAAGGATGCAAGTTTGCATGTGGTTAGCATTAAAAAGAAAAAAAGGCTCTAAGTTCTCATCAAGGATACACATTAGGCATAACATAACCCAATGTTGAAATGTAAACCTTCAGTGATCATCATATCACAAGCTCAAAATTGTAGCTGTGGCACTCCACAGAAAATAAAGTATGAAGCAGGCAAGTTTGCATGTTAGAATTTTTTTTTAAATCTATGCTTTTGTACAATCTGATATCTAAAAAAAGGAGATGTTGGATACTATACCTTCTGGTTAGCTGGAGAATCTAACAACAATGATATTAGTGCATCCAAGCATGCTCCCTGCTCAAGCATTCCTCGGGTTGATAATATTTTTATAAGCACCTGCATTAATAAGACCTTCAGCCTCCTAAAGTATCCAAAATAGAAAGATGAAACCTTCACTCTGTCAAGGGGGATTCCATGTCAGGAAGGACAGCACTAAAACCATCAAAGAACTACAGGTTAAAATGATTTAAGGAATCAGTGTATCTTTTTAGTGAATATGGATAAAGGTGGGATGGAAAAACATACTTCCCACGGAAGCACAGAATCTACCTTGATAGCCTTATGCTGGTGAGCCAAAGCTGCACAACCTAAGTGGAGCAGACAACATCCTTCGAATACTCTAAGAGCAAGAGCAACTTCAGAGTCAGTAGCATTGCTATTTATCTTCAGAGGCTCCACCCCAAATCTATGGTCCGCATTCACCATAGGACAATCTTCTAATTGTCGTAAACTAGTCTTAAACAGAACTGGAACCACTGTTGAAAGCATCTGTTTCTATATCAGTCATTTAGATTTAAAATATAAATGTAACTTTTGTTGTATGTAAATGAATAGGGATATTCAGAAACATCACATCCTCTTCGTATTCTGTATCATCTAAGCACCCTACATACCACATCACTAATATGTAATAATATATTAAGTGTATCCGAAAGAGAACATACTTGTAGTAATTACAATAGGTTAAACTGAGTAGCATCTTGGGCAATCAATGAGGAGCTTTTTGGATTTAAGATATATCAAAAAACAAACTGACTACATAGTCAGAAATGCTTGAGTTTGTGCATGATATTTCTGGAAATTCATTGAGTCTCTTTGCATAGAACCAAAAAAAAGCACACATAATCTAACAATACTAGCTTCAAAATATAACAAAAGAAAAAGATTATGTGGACTACTATTTCTTAGACAATAAGATGGGTAACCAAGTATGGTTAAGAACCTGGAAACTGTTTGCCAAAATGCTTTGGACTGTCTCTACTAATAAGAATGAAGTATCCTGTGATTGTAATGGGAATAAATGCATGCATGGATGCCTAGTCCTAATTATACAGAATCTAGTGATCTTTACTAGTTTCTAGCTAATGGATCACAAAAAATACTTGCATAAAGGAGGACTGATATCACATAATCCCAGAATAGGATAGACTTGCAATGAGGGGAGCGCACGAGAAAATACGCTTGATTCTTGGACCACTTTTATAGGCTTCCTTGAATTTGTGCAGACACTTGGAGTGAACTGACTTTACATATGTACATACGTATGTACATAACAATTCCTTGAATTTATACATCCATGTGTGCGTGTGTGTGCGTGTGCATGTGTGTGTGTGCATATGTATATTCAATGAACGACTCTATCTATTACTTTGCATTACTAACATGAACATGTAAGAATGCCAAATGAAGTTGCCGAATTGTTGATGTTGATGATCTAAATCAACATGAAGTTGAAGAACTATTCTTGAATTGAATCTATTTCTTCTCATTTATGGTCTTCCATCACTTTCAGATTCCTATATTTGTAATGAAAGCATTCATGTTCCTCACTGAACAATACACATCTTTCCAAACCAAAATGCTTGTCATGGAACTTCTACACCTTAAACTTGGTTTTTCATGCCTTTGCAGTCCCTGCAAATTACTTAAGCTGGTTCTACTCTCACATAATGTTTGCGAAGCAGAGCAGTAAAGTCAATTGATGATTGAATAAAATAATCAAAGCATGATTTATATAGTTACATAATAGCATCCATCACTCTAAATCTATTTCCACCAGAGAGGACAACTTGAGATTCAACTATCAGTGTCCTAAATCTTCAGTGCTAACACTAAGTAAAAGATCTTTAGACAAGGAGTATAAGGCAGTCTAGTTCGTGATATATATTGCTGCTATGCCACAAATAACAACCAAGAGATGGATCTAACTGAAATCAAGAAGACTTTCTAGGGAGATCTTCAACATCAGTGGAAAGCTGAATGTTGGATAAAGAAAGGAAAAGCACTTTAAGAACAATTAGGGAAAAACAAACCAAAAAAAAAGGGCAATTATATGTTAGATTGGAAAAATCAAGATGAAAACATGACAGATAAGCTAAAAACCAACCACGTGTATCAAATAAATATTTATCTCTTTATTAATTTCATATCTGACTGAAGTAGGCATTGACTCATATCGCTTATATCATGCATATCATATGTGTGTATTTATATATACATATTTTATATATTATATATGTTATATTATATATAAATGTTATATTATATATGTTAAGTTGAATATATGAAGTTGTTCCTCTTCCTATTCCTTGGAAAGATCAAGCACACATCCTATTCCATCTATGTCTTTATGTTCTCATGAATCGTATGCTTGTGACAATAGTGACAAAATTTTCTAAATTCTAATTAACTGGATGTATGCTGTCGATATTTTTTGAGTAATATATCTAGAAATGCCTAGTGATGCTTTATTGACACAATTTCGGATATGACTGATACATTCCAAAATAACTTTAACATCTTGATCCTTGGCCATGAACCCACCCCCCAAATTTTGGATTGACTCAACTACTATTTTCAATCTGAACCAAGGAAGAATAAAAGAACAAAAAAAATCAATAAGAAAATCAATAGAAGTTACTAACTAGAAATTCAATTTTAATTCTAAACATTTTTCATTGTAAAAGTTGTCATCATGACATATTATCATACCATCATCACGTTTGAGTTCATTATGTGTATGTACAATTACAGCTCTAATGACTTCTGATCTTTCTAGAGGTATATTTGGCATTGCTTCTTTGATTACAACAATAATAATGTCACAAATATATGCATATTGTTAAGTACCAGCTCCTATGATTCGAATACACATTATTTGCTACATTCAAAAGGGTCGGAGGTTGAATCATATATTTTTATTTGAATCTGTTATTTCAATGCAAAGAATGAATGACAAAAAGAAATATTGTCCATCCAAAAACTACCTGATATTATCCATCCAAAAAAATACCATTGTTTTTTCATCCTTAATATCCCTTTTGTTTAGTTCTACATCCCTATCGTGGAATAACAGGCAATTTGCACTTTGCACGCAGCTATTGAAAAAGCTGATCTGGCCATCGTGCAATTATATGCAAGTCATAAAAAGATAGGTTAGCTTCTGTTGTTGGCTAAATCTTGCTCTAAGTTTTTCATGGCAACACGAGCTAAGCGAGTTGCTTGTGCCCGCCATTTCTGCTGATTCCAATGCAAATGCCTAAAAGTCTCTAACTAATGAGTGATGCTACACTAATTCATACCAATCTCTCAATCCCAGCTTGTGAGTCCATTACAAACAAGGGACGTTCAAAAAGCACAAAACATCAAATCAAAAGCAGCAGCAAAACTACGGAAATCCCAAAAATCCAAGACCATCGCATACGCCCGGAAATCTACGCCCTACGCTCGTACGAATAACGTATATATCGATCGATCAACGAATGGAATGTACAGATGAAAGAAGGCACCTTGGAGCTGGGGAATGGATTGGGAGTGACGAAAGAAAAGGATGGTGGTATCAGAGTCGGCGATGGATCGGAGGGACTTGAGAAGGTTCCGGAGGCCTCTGAGCCTCAGGAAGGAGAAATCGGCCGAGGCGTCACGGAGGCCGGAGCGGAGCGCCTGCATGACGTCCCGGTACAGCTTCCGGCGGTCGAGGGAGGACAGCAGCTTCCCCAACGTGGCTCCACCGCCGTGCACGGCGGCGCTGCGGGCGGAACGGTGGGCGGCCTCAACGTCCTGCCATCACCGCCGGACCGCTGGTTTTTCTTTATGAGGTACATGATCGACGGCCTCGCCGTTCGACGGGCATCCAGTTCGTGTTATTTATATACGAAAAAAAGAGATGGTGTGAGTGCGGTTGGTCTGTTACGGAAATGGACCAATCGGGTTTCGTTGAACGGTTGGGCGGTCCAATCAACGGTAGGTGGGCCCGCCAAATCTATTGGTAGGTCGGGTCCCGCGAGTGTGCTTTGGACGGCCTTTTAAAGCCGTTGACAGGCCGAGTAGCGTTTGGCTGAAAAGAACGGTCCTTTAAATCAAGAAAATCCCTTATCATCATTAGTGGTATTACTACTACTTTATGCGGGGGTGAAGCCCACGCTCAGTTGTATTTTATGATGACTATTATTTTCTCAAATATAAATTTTTTAAAATAAGAAAGAGATGGAACCAGACGAGAGAATAAAATACTGATATCCCTGCCACAAATGGTATCGAGCCCACCATACATTCAATTGGAGCCTTCACTTATTACAAGTGTAGCTTTAGTGTCTTCGCTTTATTTATTTATTTATTTATTTATAAAATAAATTATTTATATAATATAAATATAATTTAAAAATTAAAAAAATATATTATAAAAAAATAAAAAAATAGATATATCAGATTAAATATCTTTTCAAAATAGTCAATTACATATCTCACTATCCAAACGACAATGTTATTCGCCTTCCAATACACATGTCTAACACTTTCCTAACTCGTGCTAGACGTCGTAAAAGAGCAAGTTGGAGATTATGCTCTCCCTCTGCCTTCGAATTCAACTAACTACTATGGCCGAACTAGTTTCCCTCCGCTAATTGATCAGCTTGGAGCTACAGCCTCACATAGGAAATGCTCTCTCAGACGGTCCATAACTGCAACAACCATAGTCTCAAACGTTTTCTCTTTGCATTAATGAACCATATTATGCCTGGGAACTTCCTCAACGGCGGATTTTAGGACAGCAGACGTCCTACTGAACTCTTCTAAAACCATTTTGTGGAGCAATTCCTTCGAAAACTATTTTCACATTAGCATTACTCGCACCGATTACGAGACTTATTGCTTTCTCTACTACTATGATAAGCTTCAAAACATTCTGTCCTTTGAGTTCTCTCTTATATCCTTTACGTGATTTGCCAAGCTGCAAATGCATGCTAGGGGTGTTGAAGGAGGTTGACGAGTCCATTAATTACCAATTTGAATTCCTTTCTTTTTTCCCAAAAGGCTTGGAGAACCCCCGAGCCACCATGGAGGATTGAGATAGTAGTATTGTAGATAAGTTCAGACTTGGCATGGTCTGTTATTTAATCGGTCAAACCTATATAACCGCAAGGTACAAAATATACATGTGTAAATGGATATGCATGGTATGTTATGCCCGTTTACGTGGTTTAATGCAGTGGATGGCCCCCAATCGACTTAGCTTTGGGCTTGGGCATCGAGGGCTTATGGTTCTGGGACACTACGGGTTCTATGGACCTAACGTACATATTGTAGGTCTAAGTTGACCTGGTGGCTAGCCTAGCCTCTTACGCAAGCATGGGAGAAACGAGGAATTGACTGGGTCTGGGGTTAAAGGTAAAGATCTCAGACTAGATTATTTGGTGGGCTGGCTGCTTTGAGTAAGCAACAATCGTATAAAAAGCATGTTGGAACATCAAAAATGACCTAATTCTTATCTTTAAGTGCATGCTTTGTGCTTTCGGCTTTTTGAACGTATCATCAGACTCCAAAATCACACTGATGTCAAACACATGCTGCATAAGCTATTGCAAAAAAAAATACGTGTTGGATCTTGCATGAAATATTTCATAAGGAAAATCTTGGAAGGAATTGTGATGGTGTGGTACAAGCTGGTTGGATAGAGGTAGTCTTTATAACTAAGCCGATCGATGCTGATAATGTAACGTAGGAAGGCATACAATTCGACATGCTTTTATGGGCAGAGCCATGTTATATGGGGGGGAGGGGGTGCGCAGAAGTGTTTGATATGATATGGTTTAAGATGGTCTAAGACTCTAATACATGAATTTTCAATTTTTAAGGATCTATTTGGATATTTAAGATTTTTAAATCTAGAATAAAAATCATGATATGATATAGGACTTAATCCTATAGGATTATATAAAAAATCCTATTGGAAAAAAAAAAAAAAAAAGCTCATGTAAATGATCCTACCCTATGTTTGGATGTGTATTTTGTATGGTAGCTTGCATGATGTATGTTTGGATATGCAGTATAGGTAAAAGAGCCATTGATCTTATTGAGTCTCTACCCATCAATTCGTATTAAAATTGAATCATCATATAGGCCAATAAAGAAGTAGCGACAAGGATATACTGTTTTCAAGAGCCAATAGCATGAATTTCTTGGCAATTTGAAGCTCAAATCAAAAGACACATGAAACATCTTAAAAATGTAGGAGCCTAGAAATACAGCCAGTAATATAATGCATCTGTAGGCACACTATAGAAATTCAAAAAGGATCAGCAAGACAACTAAGCAGCATATTGTGATGGATTGTAAAATAGATGATGCAGCTATACAACCATGGCAAAAGGTTAATCTCTAAAAGAGAAAATTTAGTTTTGCCAGATGGTGAGTATAAACTAAATCACCCATAGAACAGTCAAGAATTAAACAATTATAGTTGCTGGTATGAACCTCATCAGAATCTTTATTATAAGAATCATCCTTTGGGACAACAAATAACTATGGTAGGAGAAAAACAGTATTAGAAATTTGAGAAATAGAAGCAATAACACATTAACCTAAAATAGTGCTAGATGAAAATAAGGAGAGCCACATGTTAATGTCTTGGAGCCAAGGGGAATGACATAGGTTAATATTTACTGTCTTTATTTTGGCATAAAATCAAACAGTTGATGAGCAAAATTTATAGGAGATCTAACATGTATAAAAAAGAGTAGAGGGCCTCCTGGGTTTAAAACGAGATGTCGAATCGTTGGCTTTCAGGAGGTTGCATTGGCTGGAGTTGCTGCGGTGGCGATGGGACCAAAAAGGCCACCAAAGGCAAGTACAATAAGAGAGTACGATGGTGGCGGCGACAGTGACAATGGTGACGGTGATGGTGACGGTGAGGATAAGGATAGCAAGATATTGACAGCATGAAAGAAAGCAGCAAGAGGACGGAGGAGTGGGAGGAGGGAGAGGGTGCGCATGAGATGGGTGACAAAAGAAATGATGGAAAAGAAGAAAAGAACATGATGCTTGGATGAGGAGGGAGCCCGACGATCTCAAAAAAAAATAAAAAGACCCGTGGAGGTGATTATTTTTTTTCAATAGGATTAGCTGCCTCCAATAAATTTTTAATCCCATGATTAATCTAGCTAAACAATAGTTAGGATACAAAATAGGATTTTTATCTTTGAGATTGTTAAATCCTATAGGATTTGTGCCAATCCTATTCTTCTCAAGCAGGCCCTAAGGAGCATTCAAAAATCAACCGAAAGAAGAGACTATTTTTTTGATGTATAAAAAGATATTATTCTTTTATTATTCATATATTGACAAATTGGACTTGTTTCTAAAAAAATAAATTAGTTTTTATATATTTATATATTATTTGTTTCATAATTTTAAAGGTTGTGATAACAAATAAGCTGATTCATTTAACGTGTTATTGCATCAACCATTATATAGTACGACAACTCGTAAAACTTTACCTCCTTGTGTGCAAAAATTTAGCTTTGCCCCTACATGCCTTTTAGCAATGATGAGTTGTATATATATATAAGTAATGTTTAAGGCCATATAATTTGCTGGATAACAATAATAAAGACCATGCAACAAGCAAATAAGCCAATAATAAGCAAATAAGCACCATATAATTTACTCAATTAGGATCCTAATGATTTGCGATGAAATAGAACTTGCACTGTAGAAAGCACAACTTGAAAGTAATTTCTACAATCCACGTTGTTAAAACAAGATGCACATTAGCTATGCTTTGCAACAAATCAAGAGAAAGAAAAAGATGCTGAAGAATTGGTTCTAGGATTTGATGCTCAAGTGACACGATCATACAACGCAATCTAAAAAGCTTGAACCACACATCATGTTCCAAAATCCAACAGATTTATTATATGATTTAAGAAAGTCAAGAATTTTCCTTCCATGCCACATGCTGTATCACATATTTTAAGAGACTTTAACACAGAACTCCAACTATATTACGTGAACAAGTTATCCAAATATGGATTTCTATGCTTGTAATTGTCATCTGCTCAAGCTTTTTTTTCTTTTTTCTTTTTTTTTTGAAATAATATTCTCAAGCTAATAATATTAGACTCAAAGTATTAAGACAAGGCAATGACCATCACTATAAATGGTTTTGGCCATCCTCTATTACATTATTTAAATAAATAATATGGAAAAAAGTATAATAACCATTATTTTTCATTATTGTTACATGCTTCGTTATAATATTAATAACAATCATTATTTACTTGTTGTGAAATTTTACCACTTCAGCCAATGTCCTCGGGACTCACGCTCAGGAGCTTTCATGTTGACAAGTTTACTGATATAAGCCTTGACTGTCGATCTCATCAGGAAGCTGAGCTCATTATAAAACCGACCTCATTAAAAAGCCGACCTCATCAAAAGGTCGAAATCATCAGAAAGCCGACCTCATTGAAAAGCTAAGATCATCTGGAGGCCAACATCATCAGAAGGCTGATCTCATCAGAAAGCTGAACAAATCTATTGCTACAAGACTCCAGAGATGAGGTTAGTATTGAACCGAGCTGGAGAGTTGAGAGTTGTACCGACGTGAACCGCGAGTGAAACATACAAAAGAAGCCCTAAAATTATGGGGTGTCCTCCAGTTTAGGATCCTTCGATACTTAAATCAGCCAGGGCCTTAAGAACAGGTAGTGAAAATAGAGAAGTAGAAATAAGAAGTGAGAGTTTGTGAGTAGAGAGAAGTAGAATGAACTCTTTAAGTAGAGAGAACTCTGGTTGCTCAGTGAAAATTTTAGTAGAGTCTTGTCTTTATGAGTTCATACTTGGTTTGAACTTGACTTTACTTTACTTACCTTCCGAAGAGCACCTTATCTTTTTTTATAGAGGAAACTTGCTTAGGCCTTAAGGAAAGGCTGTTTGGCCGTTGGAGATCTCCAATAGCCTAACATATCTCTAACGAGACCTCATTTGAAGGCTGATAGCATTATAAGTTCGATCCCATCATCATCTGCACATGCGGCTACTGATTGTTATCTATGATAAAATTCTCTCAGGTCACATCAGCCACTAGCCGACTTGACTCTTCATTATTATCCACTAAGTTGGCTTAGTCCAGAGCTACTAGTAAAAAAGACACTCACGTCAGTTTCTGACCAACCTGATTACCCACACTTAAGGCATAGCACCCAATTCAGATATTTATTTATACTAGTTATTCCACATCAGTCTATTACCAATGTGCCATCAGAAGCACGGACGATTATCTGACAGCTGTCATCCAGCTCAGTCGTAACTACCTTTCAATTATATTCCAACTTATTTACTGTGTGGGTAGCTGCCCCACAATCTCTGTACAACTGGCTATTATATTACAACAACCCAACAGCCTAACAGATCTCTAATGGTCTAATAAATCTCTAATGGCCTAACAACCTAACAAATCTTCAATAGCCTAATAGCCTTTCCTTAAGGCCTAAGCAAGCTCTCTTTGTAAAAAGAGACAATGTGCTCTTGAAAGGTAAGTAAAGTAAGGTCAAGTCAAGTCCAAGTTAAGTCTGCTCATAGAGACAAGACTCTACCAAAATTTTCACTGAGGAACTAGAGTTCTCTCTACTTAAAGAGTTCATTCTACTTTTCTCTACTTACAAACTCTCACTTCTTGCTTTCTACTTCTCCATTTTTACTATCTGTTCTCAAGGCTCCGACTGACTTAAACATTGGAGGCTCCTAAATCGAAAGACACCCCATGATTTTGAAATTTTTTTTGTAGATTTTGCTCGTGATTCACGTCGATGTAACTCTCTAGTTCAATTTAGCACCGACCTCACCTCAGAGCCTTGCAGCAATAGATTGGTACTAGAAGAAAATCTGATAATTTTTTGTAAAAAATGATGAATAAGAAAGCTCCAATTCATCCTCTACCTGCCTCATCCTCTTCTAGAGATGCTCAGGAAGTCACTCAACCATCAATGACTGTTATCCTCAGCAATTCAACTTCCTAGTTCAGCAAGTTCAAGCTTTCACTTCTGTGGTACAGCTCCAATATACCACAGAACAGTAACAAGAGATCATGGTGAAAATTGGAGGGCGGCTAAGAGTTCTTCTCTGAAAAGGCACAGACGACTTTCTTAGTCCCACAAAAGCTTTGTGGAAAAATAATGAATTAGAAAGTACAAAACAACTCTATGCCTTCACCGTCTTTCTCTGGAGGCATGTTAGAAGTAGTTTCACCTCCACTTCAATATTCCTCAAGAAACTCTATCTCAATACAATCAACAACCAATCCATCACAATCCGCCTATTACTGAGATCATCAACATAATGTCAAATCTTGGTGGAAATAAGAGGACAGATGAAAGTTCTTCTCAAAAAAGACAGTGCACTGACAATGAGCCTTCAGTAAAGTTTTCTTCAATATCTTAATTCTTATCCACAGAAGATCAAATCTCTACAATAAGTTGAAGCATTTTTTATCCGAATGAGGTCATGAAATCTGATCAAACAAGGATAAAAAAGTCTGTCCAAATGAGATATTTGTTTAAGAAAACTCAAGTTCTGATTTGATGTTTTAAAATAACATACCCTTGAAAGGAAAAGAGATGAAATATCTCTAGATGAAACTTATCTGACATATGGGTGACCCAATCTGCCCATAATGACATCGGACAAAGGTATTTCTTAAATCTCTATCACATTCAATTTATTAAGATTGGTTTATTCTCAATTAATCGATCTAATTCTTAAAGTTATATCATTTTTAGTATTTTAAATTTTACTTATTATATTAAGCTACATCGGCTTCATGATTGACCCAATCGAGGTCAGATAATGTTCATGTTATAAAGAGATGACATCTTTAGTCCCATATCAGTTGTAAGTTAAGAGAAAGTATGACTAATATGGATTGAAATGTTCTCTCTCTCCACAAAAAGTAAAATCATGGAGCTCCAAATGACCAAGACTTACTGAAGCCTAAGGTCCACTGAAGCCCAAAGATGGTCATGAGCCAAAACGGACAATATCTCATATACATAGGAGCAGAGTTAACCTAATCATCCGAGCTATCTAACCCCTTGACCATAACAGTTCATTATAAATATAATTATCTAAATCCTATATAGAACAGTTAAACCCAGATCAGATTATGTGAGGTCAGACAGACCAACATATATATATATATATATATATATATATATATATATATAGAAACTGATCTTGATAGGATCCGAGGTCGTCCAAAAATTATCTATGAGATCTGAAGTCATCCCAGACAGGATCTGAAGTGGAGAGAACCGATCTCTTAGAAAGCCATCCCTGGCACATGATAATATCAGAGAGAATTATCTGATAATTATATTGATCAAAGTCCACTTTTAGATCATATCGATTGAATACTAACTTGGTTCAACTCAGTTCAACTAAACATTGATCTGAGTTAATCTGAATTGACTCTTGATGAGGTATTATGATCAGTTCAGCTATCTACTGACCTTCTGTATGGGATATTGATCCAGAATCGATATGATCTCAAAATACAGATAGTTATCTGATAGCTATCTTCCAGCTTGCTACAGCCATGGTCACCTAAAAATCTTTGACATGATTCAAAGTAGAAGTCATCGGCAAATACACATTAGCAATTTATATTGAAAACTTTTTTAAAGGGATGCAGCGATTCACCTGAAAAACTAAGCAGAACAAAAGGCCGACCTTATCAGGAGGCTGACCTCACCAAAAAGTAGAGCTCATCAGAAGACCTCATAAGAAAGCCAAGCTCATCAGAAAGCTATCCTCATCAGGATGTTAAGATCATCAAAAGGCCGACCTCATCAAGAGGCCAACCTCACTAAAAAGTAGAGTTTATCAGAAGGGCTCATAAGAAAGTCGAACTCATCAGAAAGCTGTTCTCATCAGGAGGTTAAAACCATCAGAAAATTGACCTCATCAGGAGATCGAGATCATGAGGAGGTCGAGCTCATTAAAAGGCTGTCCTCATTTAAAAAATTAATCTACAGATCGAGCTTAAGTCCGGATGGATCAAGAAGAAAAATCGATCTCTTGATCGAGCTTAAGCCCCAAAGGGCCAAAATAAAAAATTGATCTTCGGATCGAGCTTAAGTCCCGAATAATCAAGAAAAAAATCGATCTTCGAATCGAGCTTAAGTCCGGACGGATCAAGATGAAAAATTGATTTTCGGATCGAGCTTAAGCCCCAAAAGGTTAAGAAAAAAAGTTGATTTCCAGATCGAGCTTAAGTCTGGACGGACTAAGATGAAAAGTTGATCTCCAGATCGAGCTTAAGTCCTAAAGAGCCAAGAAGAAAAGTCGATCTCTGAATTGAGCTTAAGTTTCAAAGGGCCAAGATAAAAAGTTGATCTCCGAATCGAGCTTAAGCCCCAAAAGGCCAAGAAGAAAAGTCGATCATTGAATCGAGCTTAAGCCCCAAATAGTTTACATGAAAAGTTAATCTCCGGATTGAGCTTAAGCCCCAAAGGATCAAAAAAAAAATTTCGATCTCCGAATCGAGCTTAAGTCTTAAAGGGTCAAGAAGAAAAATCGATCTCCGGATCAAGCTTAAATCTGGATGGACCAAGATGAAAAGTCGATCTCCGGATCGAGCTTAAGTCCCAAAGAGCTAAGAAGAAAAATTGATCTCTAGATCGAGCTTAAGTCCCAAAAGGATCAAGATAAAAAGTCGATCTTTAGATCAAGCTTAAGTCCCAAAAAAATTAAGATAAAAAATGAGATATTCGATCTTCAGATTGGACCTCACAAAGATCCGAAGTTCTGATTGGACCAAAGTTCTGAAAGGACCAAAATCAAAAATGAGATATTCGATCTCTGGATTAGACCTCACAAAGATCTAAAGTTTCGATTAGACCAAAGTCCTAAAAGGACCAAGATCAAAAATAAAATATCCGATATCCGGATTGGACCTCATAAAATATCAACTTGACAAGTTTCGAATCAAATTCTCAGACAATATGTCTTTGAAAAGGAAGAAAATGAGGCACCAAAAATTGAAATCCTATCAGATATACAGAAAATCTTACCTGCCCACTTCGAGCTCTAGTGAAAGGATTCGAGCTGTTCACTTAAAAAACCAAATGGCACAGATTCGTCACCTCGGACAAGTTGAGAAATTTTTTTGAACTACTTTTTTCATCCGAAGTGACCTTTTCAAACTCAAAAGTGGGGGATAAATATTGTGGGATCTTACCACCTCAGTCAATATCCTCGGGACTCATGCTCAGGAGCTCTCAAGTTGACAAATATATCGATGTAAGCTTTGATTGTCGACCTCATCAGGAGGCTGAACTCATTATAAGGCCAATCTCGTTAGAAAGCTGACCTCATTAGAAGACTGAAGTCATTAGAAAGCCGACTTCATTGAAAGGCTGAGATCATCTGGAAGCTGACCTCATCAGGAGGCCGACCTCATCAGAGAGCTGAAGGCCAACATCATCAAGAGGCCAACCTCATCAGGAGTTCGATCTCATCATCATTTGGACACGTGGCTACAGATTGTTATCTATGATAAAAGTCCTCTTATATCACATTGGTTATTAGCCGATCTGACTCTTCAGTGTTATCTGCTAAGTCGGCTTAGTCCAGAATTATTAGTAAGTAGGACACTCACGTCGGTTTCTGACCGACCTGATTACTGACACTCAAAGTAAGACATCCAGTTCAGATATTTACTTATACCAATTATTCCACATCGGTCTATTATCAATGTACCATTAGAAGTACAGACGGTTATCTGATAGCTGTCATCCAGCTCAGTCGTAACTGCCTTTCAATTATATTCCAGCTTATTTGCCATGTGGACAACCATCCTACGATCTCTGTACAGCTGGCTATTTTGTTACAACAACTTAATGGCTTAACAGATCTCTAACGACCTAACAGCCTTCCTTAAAACCTAAACAAGCTCCCTCTATAAAAAGAGACAATGTGCTCTCCGAAAGGTAAGTAAAGTAAAGTCAAGTTAAGTCTAAGCCAAGTCTGAACTCTTAGAGATAAGACTCTGCTAAAATTTTCACTGAAGAACTAGAGTTTTCTCCACTTAAAAAGTTCATTCTATTTCTCTTCACTCACAAACTCTTACTTCTTTCTTTCTACTTCTTCATTTTTACTATCTGTTCTCAAAACTCTGACTGACTTAAGCATCGGAGGGTCCTAAATCGGAAGGCACCTCATAATTTTAGGATTTTTTTTGTAGGTTTCACTTGCGATTTATATCAGTGCAATTCTCAGCTCTCCAGCTTGATTCAGCACCGATATCACTTTTAAAACCTTACGGCAACATTATTTTATCCTTCAAAATCGTAAAGTCTCAAAAATATATATCATTTTATGTAACAGATCATTATTTTATTACTATACATCATTAGGTATCATAATACTACCATTATAACAGCCATTGTTTCGGTGATTGTTTTGACACTAAAAATTTTTAAAATGCGCTTTTAAGATAATAACGGTGCTAATGGTTTCCATGTGGGCCATTATAACAGGACAATGTGTTATTTAAATCCTTTCTCATAACAATATTTAAATATTACTCCAAAAAAAAAAAAAGCTTAAGTATTACTCCAAAAAAAAAAAAGCGGTGATGACACATGACAGGTATATATGTACATATAATACTGCTAAAGAAAAACAAGATAATTAAAAAAAAAAAAAAAAAGCCTTGATGCCTCAGAACAGTACCTCTAGTGCAGTGTAGATTGTTGGAACAATTAAAAAAGAAAAGCTGCAAAGCAAAAGGACAAAAAAGGAGGGATTAAAAAAAGAAGAAAAGCAAGCAAGGAGACAGAGAGACAGACGGAGAGGCGGATCCGACCACACCTTTCCACTTTAATGGCTTGCTGCTTACGTTACCATAACATCATCCACCGGACCGCAATAATCTCCCCCTCCACCTCGGCGCAGTCCCCGACCCCCGGCCCGGCCGAAAGCGCCGACCCGGCCCGGCCGCCGTGCCCCCCGGCGGGCCGGCAGGCCACCGGCACGTGTCAGTCGGGTGCCCGTCACCGGGCCCACGCGGGGACCGCCAATGGATGGCCTCCGCGTCATCGACGCCCGACACGACACGTGGCGGGCCTCCGGCTCTCGGTTCGATGTCGTGCGCTTTTTTCGGGCGGGCCGGTTCCCATGGGCCGACATTCTCTGCCTGTTTCGGCGTATTTTAATAATCTCGGATTTTTCTCCTTGGTGGCGGTATTTAATCTCAGGTTAGGATGGAAGTTGATAAGCATACTCTCCTTGACGTAACATCTCTCAGATAAGATAACGTCTCTTCTTCGGCAGTGGAATTACTGATGAAGGGAGTGTTTATATCGATTTCTTTAATGTTTTCGAGGTGGGGTTATGATTGTGATCCATCGGCTTTTGTCGCTTTTCTGGTGGTGGGTCACACGTGATTGGGTAATTAATGGTGTTTAAGGAATCATGTCTCCCCTTAACAAATGACAGCAGACCAAATTAAGTAAAGAGAATCCAGGTGGGATTTCCGCAATCTCCTATTTGTTACTATTACTCTTTTTTAGATAGAAACGAGACGAAATCTTGGGGATAACAATAATATTCCAAGACTTTAAAGCCCGGAATCTTTGTTTGTAAGCAAAGGGATACGAGGTAATAAACAAGTCTTAAATGATATTTCAAAATACCTGTTTGAAAAATATAACTTATTGCTTTAGAACGAAAGGTGACTAGCTGCAGGAGTTGAGGTATCCATATAGCATACCTTAGATGATTGGAAAGCAAGAACTTATGACATACGTAGTAGAGGATTGGACAGCAAACACGCTACAGTCAACCGTCAACAACTAGGATTTAATCCATCATGGAGGTTGGCATCGTTCCACAAGCACTTTTTTTTTTTGGATGAAAAGTGTGGAATCTGAGTTGGATTTAGGTTTCAAAGCCTGGGTTTAAAAGGAGTGAAGAAAATATTGAGAGCTATTTCTCAACGTATATGGTTTTGATCTTAATTAAGTAGACAGACTTCTTCTAAATGCAGCATTTGTCATTTTAAAAAAACAGGCTTGGTTTACAAGAGAAAAACCAATCTGCGTCCCATATGAGTTGGTAAACATTTTATAAGAAAAAAGGGAGGTAATTCCCGACCTAGCTGCAAGCAGTCTTGGAACATAACATAGATATCTGCCCGATTGATCTTTGGCTTAATAAGATCCCAAATATAAGTGGATTACTGGATATTATGGTCCGATGATTTTACTAATGGGACCATTTGGCACCCACAATATAAGTCGGTAAATTACTTGAGACTTACCATTCCCATGCTTGAGATCTACTGAAGGGTCAAAGCAAGTCGGTCGTGATTTTAACAAAGCTAGACTTATAATCCTAGCAAATAGATTGCTCACGACCTAGCCAAAAAGAAAAGAAAAGAAAAGAAAAATCTAACAATATCCCGACCGACTTGCAACATCCAAATTTCAATTCAGATCCACTGAATAATTGACTTGTCACTAGATCCAACCCTAAACCCATGCCAGACAAACTTTGGTCCTCACACTCCTAACATTACCATCTAAGCTACAAACCTACAAGTTGTGGTCCTAGCAATCAAGTCCCCATTGGACCACCAGATCCTTGGAATTAATTGCCCAAACAATGTGTACCCCCACTCTGCGTGCATGGTCCCGGGCCACTCAGACCATCACCATCCGCCTAACGATCCCATATGTGCACTAGTCGGCCGGGCAACTCGCACCCAATGGACCCCAAACTTACCTCTTTGGATCCACGCCCCCAGCCAAACGCTTGTGTCCGTTGTTACCATCGTCCAATGCCAATCTTAGATCCAAATCTAGAGAAACTGTCGATCTGTGAAGGACTAGTAGTAGTGGGCATTTCGTAATCTCTACGGCAGTGGGACGTGCACTGCCACCCCACGTCCAGGATAGCGACCTCTCCAACCTTCTCTAACTGTGAGAGTGATACCATACTAACAAAAGCGAAAGCAGTCTCCATAGTTGAAAAGGGGGCATGTAACAGTTTCGGAAACGAGTTTCATAGATATGGTGAAAGATTCCGATGCCACGCATTTGTCTCTTAGCTTGTGAATTCTATAGCCAGGGAAGCTGGTTTCTCGATGGGGTTAATGGCTTGGTGGATGCGTGGATAGGACAAGTCCCTTTGTTTGCTTGCAAACAGAAGCATACAATTGAGTTTGACCTTCAGTTAGCTCGGTTTGAGGGGAATGTGTGGCTGGGGTATTGAGTGGAAGGGCATCATGTACCTCCTGTGTGAGGCTAGCTCCAATCTCTTATCTACAGGAGGAATTTTTGTCTGTTATAAAGGATAAATGTGCAACTAATATATGTTGCATCAAATTAAACTGAGGGGTGGGGGGGGTGCACACTTCTATTGTTTCTCTATTTACATTTATTTGTTTATTTATTGCTATCAAATTCACAGGTGTGGGCTTTATTAATCGTCGAGAGTACAACATTTAATGTTTGTGTTGACAAAGTGCCATTTTATGACGGCCGGTTGGTACCTTGATTGGCTTCCTTAAAGACATGAGAAACATTCTCTTTAAGATCTACAAGCATTAAGCTGGAATAAATGATAAGTGGGTAAATGCTGAAATCTATTCTTCCGAAAGGTTAGAGCACATAGTGGCGCTCACAACATCAAAGGCATGATGGAAGTCCAGCTTAATAAAATATTGGGATTAGGATTGGCATGTAATGACTACGTACTGCTTTCATTATACATGTACGAGGATGAGATGCGGAGGTTAAAAAAAAAAAAAAAAGAACTCAGTTACATGTGCACGCATGCAACATTAATGAGATTGCTGTCATCTTACCTCTACTCATATCAGATACAAGTCGTAGTGATTAATGCTCCCATATTGACATGGTGTTCTTCTGATCTCATTGAGTCTAACCCTAGATCATCAATGTTGAAGTATGCTTCTTATATAAAGTATACTAGTTATGCAACTAATTAAATCCCGAACTATAGTCATGTTGGTCTTCTGTGTGCTACCTAAATAGGCTATAGAGCAGTTCTAGGCTATTTACATTGTCATAAGCTTATTAGAAACAAAAAGAAGGGAGAGATTTGGGGTTTCCCGTCAAAGAAAATGTTTTATGATATTTGCGATTTTATCTAGATTATATTTTTTTGGTAGTTATTTAGATTATGTTGATTGGGTGCTGCCACTTCTTGAATACATATAGTTCAAATATTTCAATAAGGCAGAATGAAAAGCACATCATCGCTGTTGGATTAATGATCTTTATATCGAAATTGAGACAAAGCACGTACACTCCATATTATTCTTTTAGAAGTTGTGCTTAATATCTCTATATACCCTTGGTTTAACTTTAACATGACTAATTACATAAATGATGGAAACATAATACAATATGTGCAAATATAGCTATTGCAAGCCCTCACTCATTAAGAATGTAGTGAATATATATATGTTGGACATATAGCTTGTAAGCTGGCCAAAAGCTACTCTTATTGCATTGGTCTACACTTGTATCTATGGAGCTAATCCATGATATTTTGACTAAATAGCATAAATTTGATGGAGTCGCCTGCAGTCTTGCATGACCATGTATACTAGGCTTCCATTATCTATTAGAATATTTCTAATAAATTTATTTTTTAAACGTTAATCATCTAGGATAAGAAAGTAGATTACTACTTATAACATGAGATTATCTTGTGGGTCTTTCAAATCTACTGAGAATAATTGGATTTCTACGCAGAATGAAAAGAGACAAGTTTTCTAATATTTTCGCAACCATTTATGGTAATCATTATGAGCATGGTGGTCCAATAACCTCCACGTACAAAGATGGTAATCATGATGCACTGAAACATGATTATATGGGGGAGAAAGGGGGCTCAAAGTCCTTGTTGTAGCAATAAAAGTCATCTAACATATTCACTTACATTAGGACCACATTAATATTAATGCATAAACTTAAGTTTAAACAATCATGTTACCTTGAAGAGAACTTAATTAGATACGAAGGGAGTAGCTATCTAGCCTAATTTGTTATCAGGAATCCGAACCCTGAACAATTTAATCTTGGAACTGTGCATGGCAATTTTTCGGTTGGTCCATGTAAAGCATTCTTTTTTTCTACACAAAAAATCATTCAGAAGCCAGTCCTACTCCTTCAGAGAGAGCACCTAATTTTAAATATCCATAACTTTTTCTGTAGATACTTCTAACAAGTACAAACTCTGGGTTTTTTTTTTTTTAAAGGGAAATACTCATGCACAGAATGATGACTTTTTCCACGTAGAGAGGAGATGGTTGGTCGCTACATCATTTCGCTTTCTATTGGACTCACATGGTTTGTTCGGTTGAGTTGATGTTAACTCGCTGCCCGTCTTTTTGCCAGCTCTCTTTCCGCAAAGAAATGCAATGAAAACTCGAGGAAAAGAAGCACCTTTTGATGCCATTGACCTCGCTGCGAACGGCCATGATGGAGGGGAACACATCTAAAAGCTCGAGGAGACAAAATTATAGCCCTTGATGCGAAGAATAATGGGAAGGCCTTTGTGTTTTTGTAGCAGCAAGTGGTGGACCCCGCTGCCCCCTCTCTCTTAATTTCTCTCTGCGCTTTACCAACCTACGAGACGGTGGTGGGGAGGCTTGAGGGCTTCCCAAGGCCACATCCACGAAGTGATTATAAGGGCAGGCATAGAAACAAGGGAGGAAGAGCCCTAGAAATATTCCTTCGGTAGGCTCTCAAACATATGCGAGCAAATATGATTGGATTAGCAAAGAACATAATAATCACTTGGTGTGGTACCGCAGGGTCATAAATAAAGGAAAGACCAGTCTTTGTGGAGCTTGGGGGTGGGGGTGTGTAGGGCTGCCAAGTGAGCTTGGGGCAGCCAACATTGGGTGATGGACCACCGTGGATTGGAAGGATTTCTTTTGATAAATTCTT
Source organism: Elaeis guineensis (assembly GCF_000442705.2). Classification (NCBI taxonomy): domain Eukaryota; kingdom Viridiplantae; phylum Streptophyta; class Magnoliopsida; order Arecales; family Arecaceae; genus Elaeis; species Elaeis guineensis. The sequence continues at coordinate 113,293,599 of NC_026003.2, forward strand.
TTTGAGTCCGTGAGGGTGAGAGCAAGGGTAAATGGTTTTTTTTTTTGGTCAAGATTCCTACACTGTATGTGGGGATTGTTTCTTTATTCGAGGAGGGGTCATATCTCTTGGGTTTCAAGGGAAGTGGGTGTGTACAATTGTCCTGGACATCCATTATGGGGTATGATGAACGATCCCTGAGCTTTATGGTGGTGGACCTTGGATACCCTACAGCTTACGACAATTCACACACACACACACACACACACACGAGGAGATGGGTAGCTAGCTCTGGAACTTTAGGTTTGTGGCCGGAGAGAGTGACTAGGGACCCCTTAATTTTAGGATAGTGGCTGTGGATCCCCAGCAACTAAGATGGTTCACATATACACTTTTGCTAAGCAGTCATTTTGGCGCGCGCGAGAGAGAGAGGTTACCAGTTGACAGTAAACTTAAAATCTATGACACCTGCACAAATACTATTTTACGTTTTCTTGAGATCTAGAAACATAATTTATACGGGATTATTCATCTAATTACAATGGCGTGCAACCTGTAGAGTATGTGAATTCATCCAAAGGGAGCTCTCTCTCTCTCTCTCTCTCTCTCTCTTTCTGTGTGTGTGTGTGTGTGTGTGTGTTTTGTGTTTTATTTTTTTGGTTAGAGAAAGGGAGAACTCGGGCAGGGATGTTTGAAGAGTTGCACCTTAAATAGAGAGGCTTTTGGTTTGACATCACAACTTTAGAGTACGTACGTAGGCTGGTAGGGGGTCCATCTGAGTCGGGCTACATTGCTTATCTTGTAGGGTAAAGCGATCCGAACTACTTGAACGTTCTTTCTCAATGCAGAAGAATTTAGTTCCAAAAGATCCCATCCTTGGAAAGAGATCGTGGGAAGACTTAACTGGCTAAAGACGGAAACTTATAATTCCATGCAAAACCTAAGCAATTATATATCATGCATGGTTGGAGATAATTAATGCAATGCTCACTAGGAAGCTGCCACGCTGCTCACCAAACTGGACATGACATGAAATAGCTCACCAAACTGGACATGACATGAAATATACAGGTTCTCAACATCTATAAAATAACTTAATAATAATGAACACAACAAGAAGTTTAAGCATTGCTTTTGAAATAAGAAAAAAGGTAAGGTTTTAACATAAAGGTAATCAAGTGCTCAAACTTAATTAACATATCCACCAAAATTCAAATGCAATAGCCACCAATATCTTTTTAAATTTCATGCTTTCAATGTACATTTCGATCCTTGTAATGCTTTCTAATATCTTCCTGATTAATGTTACCATATTTGAAGTTATACTTCCCAATGTGCTCGAGGTTTTGGGTCTTTATGCTATGAAATTTGTCAAAGACTTGCTTTTAAAGATGCAGTACATAGGAAGAAGTTTTAGCCATATTTTCTTAAACTTTTAGCCAATATGGTTCCACAATGTATAATAGGGCTCCATATTCTCATGATGTCTGTGTTCTAAAAAAAAGAATACTGTAAATTTGGTTTTCTACATATGGGCCTATTATCTTGACTACTTTAGTAAATCCACCATCATATATGGTTAAGGTGTGCTAAGAGACTCTTATCGTCAAAAGTGTGAAAGCAATCAAACCAGGAGAACTGTGCCATGAACAAATATGTGTGCATTGTATGATTTATCTTCGTATTGTTGCTCATACCTTTTTTTTTTGATGTTTTGTTTGTTTGATATTAATTGTCAAGCATTAATTTCCTAAAATAGAAGCATCAAGCAAAAATTTTGTCTTTAAGGCTGTTGGTTTCCATTTCTTTGTTTTTTTGACTTGATGGTAATGGGTTTTCATATATCACACTATAACTTGAATATAATGCATATGAGGAAGGCGATACAAATCAGATCTCTAAAGCTTCATATATATAGATTCTCACGAGTTTCACTCATGTGAAGAAGATATAATTATCTTATTGGCACTAAACTCCTCAGTAGCTTATGATAGCTCCAATTAGTTGTGCAGATAGTGCAGTAGTGGCTTTGTTTATTTGACCAAAAAAAAAAAAAGAAAGATGGTGGCATTGTTTTGGATGCAATTAACTAAGAAAACTGTATTATCTTTTTTTTTTTTAAAGGTCATTATATTGCCATATTAATTTATGATTAGAACTTTGATACATATGTAGTTGTGGTATGATTATGTTCATGAAATTGATATAAATTCATCAAAAATGAAAAATCACAATAAAATACATGTCAGTCTGGAGCCCTTAACTACCATAGAGCATTAACCTTACATACCAGATTTTAATCATGTAAATTTGGCCTCCAAAATGGTTTTGCAAGCAATGGATATGGCCTAAACCAAGTCATCTACTATAACCACAGATATATAAACCATAATTATTAGTGTATCATCAATATTCAAATGCCATCATTACCGTCCTCCATTCCAAATCTTTTGAAATAATTTGTTAATCTTTTGAAATAATTTGTTTTTAATGGAAACATGCAATGTGCTAGGGGGGGCATATATCATGTATGGAAAACTTTTTGTGGTATATGTCTAAACTTCATTTTAAGTGAAGATAAAATGGGAGATATTGCTTGGAATCTGACAAAATTTCATATCTTTCCTGAGATTCTGCACAAAGTGTATTGCTTTTCTCCCATTCCAATGTCTTGCCTCAAGTTTCTTTCTTTTTATCTTAAAAATTGTTTTTGAGATTTATGCCCCACTATATAAAGATTCCATGTCCTTGGGTTAATTACTAGGTTTGAGAAAGAATTAACCTAGACTAGGAGCACGATTTAACTGACATTTACCTCTTCTCAATTGGATTAACTCTACATTATCAGCTCTGGAGCAAAATGGTAATTATTTCTATATACAAGACAAAAGAATGAGAAAATAGTTCCTCACAGCATATCCATTCTCTGTTCTGGATCTCCACCTGTGCCATGTACTTGTTCTCTCATTAGATGTGTTTGGCTTTAGTTGGTGGAAAGAAAAGATTTATGTTGAAACTGTAATAGGCTCTAGAGGTTGTTTATTTCTTTTTAAGTGCTCAAGTCAAATTTCAATCTTAGACTAAAAATACCAACATCAAGTTGGCCTTATCCAATTAAAGCTGGTATAGGTGATGTTGATTTTAGCTTAAATATTTGAAAAGAGAAGGACAAAAAGTATCACCATAATGGGTAGTAACACAACATTAATTTCTAAAAAAGCTTCATTTCAAAAATAATTATTTGTTGTTAAAAATTCAGAATGTGGAGTATTAATATTATTTATGTTTAATTAGAATGCGAATATATATTCTTAAAAAAAATGGAGTTAAGAGGAAAACTATATTCAAAGCCCTCAAGAAAAAGTGCATGAGAGATGGTTATTTCAAAGTACTTACTTATACCTTTTTATTATTATTTTAATCCTAATAAAATAAATATTTATTTTTATTTATCTTTTCTTGTTAGCAAATAATAGAAAACAAAGATTCTTCAACAGCACTCACTATTTTACTTTCCCAGCAGCGACATCAAGCTTTGTTTCTGAGCTATAAAATTCACAGGAAAATATGACATACGTATAGCACTCGGTACAGTATTATTTATTTATTTATAAAAATAATAAAAATGAACCGCCGGTCAGCCACCGCCTACTCCCGGTTATCAACCGGCAGGGCCCGGTGATTTCTGGTCTGAAAGAGAAGATATTAACTCCCTTACCCTCCACGTTAATGGCCAAAGATGTCTCTTTCTCTTTCTTTCGCACAAATATTATGAAATCTATTTAAACGCAAAAATAGACAACCCAAGAACCGCCCCTCGGCGCTCCCAGCAAAAACGCTCTCCGGCCGGAGACCCCAACAGCGCGAAAAAATCGCCGATTTTTCTACCTCGCCGCAGTCCTTTTCGCGCCCAGTAATATAACTGGCAACCTCTCCCCTCCCCCGGTCCGGTTTTCTCGTGACGGAAAACCGCCATTGTGTCCAAAGCCGGTCCGCAGGGAGCGGCTGAGACCGCCCACCGTGGGAGCCGGCGGGGTAGAGCCCGCGAGGGGGAGCTAGGGTTGCTTTCGTCCTCGTCTTAGCTCGCTCTCTCTTTCTCTCTTCAGTCTTTGCGCTGGTCTCTTCTCTGACGCTACATCGAGATTCGTGCTGGGAGGGGTGATGGCGCCGGCGCCGGAGCTGAGGGAGGTGCTCGGCAGGCTCTGCGGTGGGGGCGGATGGGCGTACGGGGTGCTCTGGCGCGTGGATCGCCGGGATCCCCGGTAGCGAGCGGCCTTGATCTGCTTGTTTGTTTGTCTGTCTTTTTTCTTGCGTGGTGTTTTCTTGGAAGGAGTTTTTTTCTTTTTTTCTTCAGTGTCTTTCTGGGAATCTATGGACTCTGGGTTTTCTCTTTGATGTGGGCTTTCATGGATTTGTTTTTTTAGTTGGGTTTTTAACGTCTCTCTGCTTTTATTTTTGGGCTACTTTTTTTTTTTTTTTGGAATTTTAAAGCATGGACTAAATTGGTAGTAAGTAGTTCAGAACTAAAAATTACTCCTTTTGGCATTTTAGTATTTCTGTTTTCTTATTTATTTATTTATTTTTTCATTATTGCCTTTGTTGGTTTTGTGATTGATGGTTATAGGAGAACCGGAGAATAATCTTTATCCGCTGGATTTATGAAGGCTTCTCGCAAATAATTGGTGCCCGTTTTTGGACAATATGTTTAGGTCGAATAGCACTTTTATTGGATCACTTTTCTCTTTTACTACAATTGAAAAATTTTTACTTTGATAACTTTTTCCTCCTTTCCTTTTTTGAGTTTCAAGCAGCCATTTTTCTCACAAAAATGCTATTTTTGATAGAAAGTGAATACTGCAATGCTCTGCTAACATCAATTCCATGAACGCCTTCAGTTTTCGCTGTTTTTGAAACATGGGTTGCTGAATTGATGATGGATGCTCCTGTACTAACTCACTGTGGGTGCTTATTTATATGTTAATCTCTTAAATTTTAGCATCAGTTCCTCCACTTCATGGTTGAGACTGGATTTCTTTTTTTCCTTTTGATTTCTTGGAAATTTCTGATACCAATGGGCTAGAGAATGCTGTGTTGGATTATAATTTGTATCAAAGTATTTAGATGATCCTTTTGATTAATATCCACACTGTTCTGATTACCAGGTTGCTGACGGTAGAAGATTGCTACTATGAAGAGCAGGTTCGGGGAGTGCTTGACAAGATACTTCATCAGGTCCACATGGTTGGAGAAGGGTGAGATTAGCATAATTTCATCATCTATTGTATATGTCAGGCTTCTTTCAGGGCTACATTTGTTTTGAGTGTGTTTTAATTATGCTTCTCTTTCACTGGGTTCATGGATGTACTTATAGCTTGAATGGTAAAAATTTTGAACGGAAGTGCAGGATGAGCACATGATTTTATCGTTTAGTTGCAACATAAAGCAACTTTCTCAGACAAAATGTACTTTGTTTTGGAGCTTGATATATGGTCATACTTGCTCTTCTTGCAGTTTACTGAAACTTGTTTATTTAGTTACGGAGATATTTTTGTTTGTTTATTATTGAAACTTGTTTTTCTTGCAGCTAAATATGCAATCTTTTTTTGCCGTTCTTAATAATAATGAAGTGGCTGCCTTTTATTTTAAAGGCTAATTTGTCTTTTTTGATCAGAATAATTGGAGGAGCAGTTATAAATGAGAAGCACCAGTGGGTCTACTCTGATTCTTATGGCATAAATTTGAGCCCGACCAGCTCTACTGACAATCCAGACATATTTCAGGTACAGTTAGATGTGTCTACTGACTTTCTTAGTGGCAACTTAACTGATCCAGAGATCGAGAGAGAGAGAGAGAGAGCAAAAGTTAGAAAAAGCCTGTGCAAGTGTCTGAAGCTTAAAAAGAAGAGTGGGAGAAAGAATAATGTTATGTAAATAAATTTTCTGTGATATCAAAATAAATTTCAATTTCCTGGTCATCCTAATTTTTTGTGGAGTTTCCATTATATTAAGAAAAAGAGTTTCAAACAAACAAAAAAATGATGATTTGCACAAGTATATGATCTTTTAGACTTTATGCTAATTTTGTAAAGCATACATGTACTACCGTATTAGTTATCATTGGTTGTCTAAATTAACTTTTCTAGTACATGTTTCATAATTATTTATCATTCCATCTTGCTTTGCTACATTATTGGAGACTGTTAAATGTCTTATGATGCTACATGCTCATTACACTACATTTAATTATCTGACAGTTTTTTTCTTTTCCCAGAGTGATGCTGAATGGCAACATCAGTTTACTCCTGGAATTAAGGTTTGTGCTTATTTATTTACACTTTTGTCCTAGTCCAGATGCATGCATACTGCCTTACTTCATAATATTGACCTGGCTGATTTGAATAAAGATTATGAGATCTAAATTCCTTATTCATACACTTGCTAAATCAATCTTTAATGATGAGCTGCATAATTTTGCCACTGAAAATAATTGTCTGTCTTGCAGACTATTGCCATCATTTCTCTGCGGTCATCAGGTGTGGTTCAGTTTGGTTCCCCCGAGAAGGTTAGTAATTGAAATTCCTTCTATACTGTCAATGATGCTGTTGTACAAAGTAAATTGCCAATTACTTAGTCTCAAAACTTGAGGTTTGTTATGATGATAAGGTTAAAAGAGTAGTTATCTTGATCACGTTTTCTTGCTTAAAATAATAAAACAGGTTCAAGGTACAATTCCGACAGAATCATTACTGCTTGATTCCCTGATTTGCAGTTCTCGACTTGACATAGTTATTTTCAAAAGATATCTTTTAAGTTCATCTTCAGATCAATAATTGCTTGTTCATTTGTTAATGCCCGGTAAGGAGCCTGAAACATTCAGGCCATGGAAAGAATGAGTTAACTAAATGAAATCTATAAAATATTTGAAATATGAATTAAAGAATTTTAAGTGATGTAATTGTCAACTAAAGAAAATGACATCATTTTATGTGCATCACATTGCACTTGTTCTGCCACCTTCTTTCTTTTGGAAGCTGATGCTGGTAATGAGACATCCAGGGCTTGCATTCCCTTATGCATAAATTCAAAGGGACACCTATATATCTACAGCACCATGTATTGATGAGAAAGGTTTGGATATAATGAATGGTCCCCTTTTGAAAAAAGAAGACACCTTAGCTATTATGCAATTCATATTTTTAACTTCAGTCGGTAGATTTCTGCATAGGATGGCATACCTGTTTTGGACTCTTTTTCCTGCATGCGCATCCATCCACCTCTCAACCATCAGATTCCCCTCTTCGATTGAACAACAATGATCATTTATTTATTCTATTAGCATGACCTATCTTATTTATTTATGTTCTCTAGATTATGAGTTCATAAACTTTGAAATGAATGGAATATTTTAATGATTTTGTAAAATTTCTGACAAAACTGTTTGCTCTGTTGCACTTGAATCCACTTATGGAGCTTTCTATTCCTTTTTGTCATCTGTAAGTCAATGTTCTCTTTAACTTATTACTTGGTTTAATATAAGTCATGTAAATTTTTAAAAAAACTAAATGGCACTGCATTGAACAAGATATGATGTGACATGGGTGCAACATGGCATGACTTATTGTTATAAAGCTAGAGTGCTCTAAGACAGTAGTGTACCGAACACTTGGCATAAAAATATGGAGTGTAACATCTGGGAATCCAATTGTAAGTTTTAACTCAGTCTTGAACAATTCTACTCGGAGTGATGTCACATTTACCTTATATGGTACACATACGGAACACTTCTTTCAATGGTAACACCTTGTCATATTAAATTTAAATTTTCTAGCATCCGGCAAAGGGTTGTTAAAAGAGCAATCTTGAGGAAAGCAGCTTTTAATAATTTATCTTGCCTTTAATATTTGAAAATTGATGTGAAACGAAGAGAGTGCTGTCCTTATACGTCAATGATAAACTTAAATGATGAGCTTAAGAATTAAATGGCAGTAGTTAATACATGATAGGACAAGAAGTTAATACAGGACAGGACAAGAGTTGAAGTTGCATGAGAAGGGGCAAAGGAGAGCTTGTTGTGCAATTTGAGAAAAGTTTACTAGAATTTCATTATTCTTCACTTCCTTTGAATGAAGACTATACACAGGAAGAACTAATGACTGGAATCTTTTGTAAATTTACCCATTTTCAGTGTCTTCATTTGGACAACATGCATAGTTGCATTCTCAAATCTTAGAAACAATGCAGATTGTGAACATATGGTGATAATGGTATGTGGATCTTGACACAGTTTGTGGTCTGGTTTCTTGCTGCATGTATTGAGATGAGAGTTTGGTGGGATAAATTCCCAGTGTCGGATCCCATCACCCTTCCCTCATTTTTAGGGGAAACATGATTACATGAGTTTGTACAGTGTCATTCCTACAGAATAATTATCATGATCTGCCAGATTGCAACCTCTTTTATCAGAATTACCTGCTTGCCTTTTCTTTCCATTAGAGCATGCTGGATGATTCTCATGCATGTCTAAAGATGGTTTTGTCTTCAATTCACATGGTTGATAGCAGGCTAAATGATTACAGCCATGGAGAAATCATAGTAAACTCATAAACAATGTCTCTGTATCAAATTATTTGCTATTAATCAGTGAACGGTAATTTTAACATGCATTCGTTAAAACATGCTGCCAAAAGTTGAATTACTCAAGTTGAATTACTTGAGCTATTGTCTTTTGTGGCCACAATGTCTCCATATATAGTCTGTGTGATGTAAAAATTAGTATGCCATGGAATTGATGATTTTAACTCATTTTTGCCACCAGATTCTAGAAAATTTGGAGTTTGTCAATGAAGTTAAGCATTCGTTGGAGCAGGTGGAAGGTATAGTGGGGCTTTTTCCGCATGGAATAGCTCATAAAGCTTGGACCATTCATGATCCGAATGCAGCATCTACATCTGCAATTTCTTCGAGAAGTGCTTATTATTGTTATGAGAACACTAATTCCTTGCGTGGAGACATAAGCAAAAACTGGATGACAAGCGCAGAGTCTCTGAGTGAGCCTATTCAGTTTCCAAGTATTTTCTCTCACGGATCTTATCATGGCTTCAGATCTCACAGTGGGGGCATGAATCCTATAGTAACCATGCCAGGAGTCTCCGGTTCTGCACTTGTACTCAAAGATTCTTTTGACCCATTCCAGAAAACACCTTTTATCAGCAAGAATTCCTCATTTTACCATGCAAACCAATGCCCTGCAGCAAGTGCTGAAACTCAGGTACTGTTGTCCCCTAACGTACAATTTCAATCTGCTACTAATTTTTCCAGCAGTTCAGCTATGACCAACTTGAACACATATACTTGGGCCAAAGGAATTTCTGATCAAACGATCATGCAGAGGCTGTTATCCAGGATGGGAATGCAGGGGTTTCCTAGCTTGATTCCAGCTAATTCACATCTTGCTGTTCCCCATGTGAATGCACTTCATCAATTTTCTGGAGACTCCTTATCTTGTGGCCCATATAGATTGTATGATACAATGCCTGGCTCAAGATCTTCTGATATGAGCAAAGTTTGCCTTAATGGTACAGAGAAGTCGCTAGAAATCCAGCATTCATCTTTGTCATCTTTGGCTGTGGGTGGGCCATCTGGTTGCAGATCCTTCTGCCATGAACTTCCAGATACTTCTGTCACTTTAGAAGACATGACAACTGACCATTCTCTGTTGCTTCATTCTAAGAATGATTCCTTAAATGGTCTTATTCATCTGAATGATCAGCCACTGGAGCAAGTCTCTGACCTGTCTGCAAAAATGAATGAGATCATGGTGGGTGCCAGTTCTGTATCAGCTTGTTTGGCTGAAGGTGAGGGGAATGACTACACTCCGATGGCTGGGTCCCAAACTGTTCCAGTTGAGAACTCCACTGCAGCACCATTGAATTCTATGGGTGCAGAAAATGATGGGAAAGAAAACTCTTCAACTGCACCTTCTCAACCTCCTTCCGATAATAACCTGTTTGATGGCATGGAATTGGATCTAAGCCCAAGCATTCTTGTGCAGGAATGTTGGGATGACATAATAATGCAAGTAGGCAGTGACAGTTGTTTGAATTTGAGTGCTAATGTCTCAGAATGCATTGCAGAGTTGGACATGGGCTCTATAACAGGTGCTGAAAAAGGGCTGTTCTTAGACTCTGGTCTTGAACAATTATTGGATGCCATAGTTGGTGAGAATGCTAATAGAGCTTCTACTCATAATTCTGTGGCTACTAGTGTCAATCCTAGTGCTGATCTTGATTCAGAGCATAAATTTTCTGCAATTAGTACGGTAGGTGCACCTTCATTGTACAGAAATCAGGTTGCGCTAGCAGGTCTTCCTTCCATAAGTACTAAATCTGATGTGCTGTTACCTCGTTGCGACTCGGAGAAGATCATGCATGGATCTCCAAAAGAGGCACTCTCAGTATCCCATGTCAGTTCATGGATTGATGATAGTTGCAGTATGAATGTTGGGAGTGCTGTGATCAATGAACCAAAGAAGCCTGAAGAAGCTGTCAAAGTTGTTAAGAAAAGGGCAAGACCTGGGGAAAGCACTCGGCCAAGGCCAAAAGATCGCCAGCAAATACAAGACCGGGTGAAGGAGTTACGAGAAATTGTGCCAAATTGTGCAAAGGTAGTCATCTCAACTACTGTTTTGGATGCTTTCTCTGGCTATTACCGCATGCTGTGTTTTCATCCTCTTCTTTAATTGAACATAACAGTGTAGCATTGATGCTTTGTTGGACCGCACGATAAAACACATGCTCTTTTTGCAAAGCGTGACAAAGTATGCAGACAAACTCAAGCAAACTGATGAGCCAAAGGTACATCATCACTTTTTAGTTTTTGTCCTTCAGAGATACTTCTTGATAATCATTTGGTCAATATTGATTGCTTTTCTTTTTCTCTCTCTTTAATTTGTTTTTATGTGAACATATAGATGATTGTTGAGGAGAGTGGTGTTGTTTTAAAAGATAATTCTAGTGGTGGCACCGGTGCTGGTGCGACCTGGGCGTATGAAGTTGCAGGACAAACCATGGTCTGCCCGATAATAGTCGAGGACCTCACCCCCCCTGGTCAGATGCTAGTAGAGGTAACAAACAGTCCAATTTTATTTTAACGCTGTTGCCACTATGTGCAAATTTAAGATGCCCCATTTATTCTCTGAACAGATGCTTTGTGAAGAACACGGGTTCTTTCTAGAGATAGCAGACATCATTCGTGGATTTGGCTTGACTATCTTGAAAGGAGTGATGGAGATTCATGACAGTAAGATCTGGGCACGGTTTTTAGTCGAGGTAGGGCATGAAAAAGGAACTATCTATCGAAATGCTTATATCCTTTATCTCTGTTTCTCAATTAGATAGATTGCTTTGCTGCTGTTGCAGGCTAATAGAGATGTGACCAGGATGGATATCTTTCTCTCCCTTGTTCAACTTTTGCAACAAACTAGCAGCACTCGATCTAGTGACCAACTGGCTAAGATTATGGACAAAGGGGCTCCCACATTTGCCAATTACCAGCATTCTCCCATGTCAATTCCCATTAGTCTAGCAGACAGATTGCAGTGATCCAAGCCTGGTATCAGCTCAAGAAATGACTCGATAGGTCATGTGTTCCACAATGATGGCATTCCAGATTGAGAACTATGTCCTGATACCAAGATAGTGAATGGTGGTGTCTGGTCTTGCATTGTGGCTGAACATGTCTGAACCTGGATAAGAATGCGGTCTACTGCATTGACCATCAGAGACCGAATAGAGCTTACCGTATATTTGAGAAGTGCATCATCAGTGGAAAAGCCAGTAAATTTCAGATGTACAAGTTTCCCAAAAGAATGAATGATAGGAAGAACTCATGCATGGGAAAGACGGGTTCAAGGCAAGTGGATTGTCTCTGGGTCTGGGGCATAAGCTTTGCAGGCAAATGTGTTTATAATAGTCTTTTAACCATGTAGTGTTGTTGAGATTTGTACCATTTGGTTCTTTTGCTGACCTGTTTATATGGAATCAGATGCTTTTGACCTGATAATTGTTTCTGCCTGTTTCATTTATTGACCTCTTTCTATTTCCCAATTTTCTTAGGCAGGTCAACAGGAAATTATTATTCCAGACTTTCTTATCTTATAAAAAAGCTAAAGAAAAGGGGTTAGATGAAAAAGGTCAAAATATCTTTTTAAATCTGCACAACAATATTTCTGAGTTTCATAGTTAACAGCTTGAAACAAGAGCGTAGTTTAAAAGCCATTTATCTTTCAAAAAAGCTGACCTATAGTTAATTCAAATTCAATTTGTTAATTGAATTCAAATAATGAGGCTAAATTGAAAGATAGCATGGCTTGATACAGAGGTTATATAACCATTTTATTTCATCAAAAAGAGCCGAATTCAATTAACAAATGCAAAAGTGAAAGCAGGTAATTTATATATACTATATTAAAAGGATATGCTTCGTTATTATTTTATTTTATTATTAACATTACATGTCTGTAACGTGTATTTTGCCCTTCGCGCCTGTGAGATGCCCAGCGCCAGACAAGCCACCATTCATTTCAGTTTTCCCCTTTGCCGCTCTCTCCGCAAAAACCAAAATCCCCTCCTGAAGAGATGACCTCCAACTCCAAAGAGACCTATCGCTCGCAGCGATCCGCCAGCTCGGCGATCGCTGCCTCTACTCCGCCGCCAAATGGTATTGCTCTCTCTCTCTCCCCCCCCTCCCTCCCTCCTCACCTTATTCTCCTCAACAGGGCAGCAGAACTCCTCGGCCAGCCCCTCCACCTCCAGCGGCATTCCCTCCACCTCCAGCGCCTCCCGCCTCCTCCCCCACAACCACCGCGATGGACCCAGCTTCCGCCGGCTGCTCCGCTCCGGCGGCGCCGTCATTGCCACGCCCCTCGCCGGCGTGTCCTACGTCAGCACCCCCATCCCCGACGACGATGGGCTCGATGGCTGCGGCGGCGCCGCCGGGGACTGCTACCTCCTCGCCAAGTCCTACTACGACTGTCGCGAGTACCGCAGGGCTGCCCACGCCCTCAGAGGTCTGACAGGGCGGAAGCATGTCTTCCTCCGCTGCTACGCTCTCTATATGGTACGCCTTCTTGAAGATCCCCTTCTCATTACTAGTTTCGTTTAGTTCCCTTCTCTGTCCTCTTTTTTGGTGGATTTATCGTCTAGTCTGGTGTTGTTCGACGAAATGCATCTGTTAATGGGTTTTGTGTGCGCATAGTTTTTACATGCTTTAAACTACAGCTGCAACATTTTTCCTCTAATTAATGGAAAGCATCCTCATCAAGATTCTGGTATTGCGATAAGCAGGTATGTAGTCTAAGAACCTTCAATATCCACAAATTGCTAAAATAACTTAAGTTGATTTCTGAAAGAGTTAACGATGAGATTCCTTTTGTAAGTTGGATTTTGAGAAAGTAGACACTTCGTCAGTAAAAGTTACAGCAGGAGTTCTAAAGTAATACTGTTGAATTTTAGTGCCTTCAATGTTCTAGTAAGCATCTTTGGCTCATCATCATCACAGGCCTTTTCCCATCAAATATGGGGTAAGCTTACAACACAACTCAAAGTTGAGAAGTCTTAATAGATTGACTAGATTCTCTGATTGGTCGTTAAGCCAATCTCTATTTTGAAAATTGGTGCTAAATTCTTGTCCAAGTAATCTCGGAGTGGCTTGCCACGAAACCTTAGTTGGTAGGTTGGGAGATGTCCCTTGTTGGTTGCAGTTTAATTGCATGCAATCAGGAGCAATCCTCCAAACTTTCTTAAGAACTGGAAAGAGTCTAGACAAGGGGGAGAAGATGATAACTTTTGATGTAGAAGTTGTGTTCATTTCAAAGGTACAAGTGGGCCAAATGAATGGCAGCCTGTAAGCATCCTTGGGTGCCAGGATTAAAATATTGTATTTCCAGTGCCATGCAAGCCTTCAGTGGCATGGACGAATTGGTCCATGCCATGCCAATGCTTGGCACATTTTGGCATAGCAGGCGTGCCAAGCACCGGCTTGGCACTGTGCTAGTGCCTTGTGATTGCAAGGCATTGGCCCAGTATCCATCATGCCATGCCAACTGCACTATTGGCACTGTAATGATCTATATTTGGATATCACATGTCCGGAGTCCTTTATTTTCAGAAGAACAAATTTAATTTCTAGCAACAAAACTAGACCTGTGGGTTATGTGTAGATTTGGCATATTATGGTGAACATATGACTTAGTTTGAAGCTTGACTCTGCATTTACTTAGTGAACCTTGATTTTTAATGGTCTGATATTTTCAATTAGATCAATTATGTCCAACAGGTAAATGGGACCTATTCTTTTTAAAAATCTATGCAAAGATGTAGGGTTACGATTATCAGCAGAAATGCCTTTCTCAGTTTCTTTTAGGTCTTTGGGTTTATAAAGTAATTGCATCACATTCATTTTTCATGTTCACTTGAAGGCTGGATGATCCCAACCCATAATTCTGATTTTGAATTTACCTCTTCAAATTATAGGCAGGAGAAAAGCGAAAAGAAGAAGAGATGATAGAACTTGAGGGGTCCTTGGGCAAGAGCGATGTCGTGAACAGCGAATTAGCTTGTCTAGAGAGAGAGTTATCCAAACTCTGCAGAACTGGTGTCATTGATTCCTTTGGTCTATACTTGTATGGCATCATACTGAGAGATAAGGGTTGTGAGAACCTTGCCGTAACCGTACTTGTTGAATCTGTAAACAGCTACCCTTGGAACTGGAGTGCTTGGTTGGAACTTCAGTCTCTATGTACTACAACTGACATTCTGAACAACTTAAATCTTAAAAACCACTGGATGAAAGATTTATTTCTTGCTAGTGCATATCAAGAACTCAAGATGCATGAGGAAGCTTTAAAAAGATATGAAAGTTTGATGGGCATTTTCCGGTTCAGTGATTACATCCAGGCTCAAATTGCAACAGCCCAGTATAATTTGAGGGAGCTGGACGGAGCTGAAATGATCTTTGAAGAAATCCTGAGGAATGACCCATATCATGTGGATTCCATGGATGTTTATTCAAATTTACTTTATGCAAGAGAATGTTTCTCTGCTCTCAGTTTCCTTGCCCACAGGGTATTTTTGACTGATAAATATCGACCTGAGTCATGTTGCATTATTGCAGACTACTACAGTTTAAAGGGCCAGCATGAGAAATCTGTTTTGTACTTTAGAAGGGCCCTGAAACTTAACAGAAAATACCTATCAGCTTGGACTCTGATGGGTCATGAGTATGTTGAGATGAAGAATACACCAGCTGCAATTGATGCCTATAGGAGGGCCGTTGATGTAAATATATCAAATCCTCGGGACTACCGTGCCTGTATGGTTTGGGGCAGACATATGAGATGATGGGCATGCCCTTCTATGCTCTTTATTATGTCCGGAAATCATCTTACTTGCAGCCTAATGATGCCCGGCTTTGGATTGCTATGGCTCAGTGCTATGAAAGCGCACCACTTCAGATGCTTGAGGAGGCAATTAAGTGTTACACTCAGGCTGCAAACAGTAATGACTGGGAAGGGATAGCTCTACATCAGCTTGCAAAGCTGCACTGTATGCTTGGGCATTCTGAACAGGCTGCATTTTACTACAAGAAAGATTTGAAGAGGATGGAAGCTGAAGAGAAAAAGGGGCCAAATATGATTGAAGCTCTACTCTTCCTTGTTAGACACTGCAAAGACGAAAAAAGATTTGAGGAAGCAGAGGTCTATTGCACAAGGCTCTTGGATTATACTGGTCCTGTAAGTGATCTCATCTTCAAGGACAACTTACAAGATATTATTTTTTATGTTCTTCCTGCAGGATTTTGTTCATATAAGAAGAATGTAGTTTCTTCCCTTGTCTTAATAATTTGGCTTTCCCCCCCTTTTCTCAATTCGTGGTTGCATCCCAGTAGGCATAGTTTTCTTGTTTGGACCTGCCAAATTTTGCAGGAAATGGAGACAGCAAAGAGTCTTCTGCAAGGACTGAAAATAGCTCAGTCCAGTTTTCCTTCAATTGATAAAGCGCATTTTGCTCCTTAAAGTTCCAATCCATGGATCTTCAAGAAATTTTGACAATGTGTTTGAACAAAAGGGAATATAAATGAGGTAATTCCATCTTGGCATAATATTCCATTTACCAGCATCAGTCACTGAAGAAGAAAAGATATAACAAGCAAATCGAATCAGCATGCAACACCTGAAGTAGTCATGCTCATCCCACATGAAAATGATTAAAGTGAGCTTTCCTGAGATTTTGGCACCTGATAAGCTTGAAGCTTAGATATCTGTCATGGAGGATTTGCTCTTGTCACTGTATTATTAAAGTCATCAAATTAAGCCTTGCCAAGCAGCTTCAGATCGCTGGAGATGTCATTTGTGGATGAGTTGTACTTTCATGAAAT
Organism: Elaeis guineensis; assembly: GCF_000442705.2. Lineage (NCBI taxonomy): Eukaryota > Viridiplantae > Streptophyta > Magnoliopsida > Arecales > Arecaceae > Elaeis > Elaeis guineensis. The sequence goes on from NC_026003.2 coordinate 113,310,011, forward strand.
TGCTGGATCTTTGCATCAAGAAGCACTAATTGTTGCATGATACCCAAACAAGCATGAAAGGAATGATGCAGATGCCCAATTCCAATATCGCCGTTGCATAGACTCATTCTTCTGGAAGCATATGTTTTTGATACCATTACATATATGCAGCTTTATGGCCTTCTTGTCATGGTGGACGTAATAATTAGTTTATTCGAACCTCTTATTCCCATCCGTTCACCATGTTTTCTCTTACTTTTGCAAGTAACCTTCCTAATTCCATGCGTATCTAGTTTACTCACAGTTTGTTAGCTATCATGAATCTTGTTCGTTGGATCCATAAGGGCATGTCGCAGGTTATGTGATAAAAAGTGGACTCCGCTTGACCAATGGGGACAAGCAGGCTCTTCTCTCTCCCCCTTTTACAGTTTCATGTTCTCATTCGTAAATCATCTCCATGGTGTAATTATCTTTTTGAACTCTCAAGCGATTTGTGTCAACTAGGGTCTGTCACCATCAAATAGCAAAATTCTATTAGAAAGTCCCTTGTCCGGTATAGCAATTTTGCTTTGCGCGTGAGCAATTTACTGGTTTGCCGGCAAGCATCGCACGATCTAGTGTTTGGAAATATTAGCCTGTAGCCATTGCTGAGCTTCCTCATGTCCTATTACCATCTGAGTGAGATCTTTGCTCCCTGGTGATGTCTAAGATCCATGAAACGACAAGCTAGAGAAGGTTTAAGAAATGAAAATGACTGAATAAACCATCTGGATCGGACTGGAAAGTGTTGGCCCACCACCACGTGGGACACAGAATATTAATGGGAGCGGCTTCAGCAATCTTGATTCGAGCTCATGCTCGGAAGCTAGATCCGGGCCTCAGCCGAACCAAGCTTGAGCCTCGAAAGAAATGAACCCCGGACTCGAGCATCTATGGAAGTAGTTACTCGCATCTGCCATCCCGTATCAGAACCAAATGCCAGGGTTTACACATGGTGTTCATTGTGTCCTCAAGTCTTTGGATATTCTTCTTTTTCCAGAAAATAAAAAATTGCATGGGAACCGCTGATGGTAAGGGCTTTGCTTTTGTTTTAGATTGGTTCCTTTATGGCAAGCGAAATTGCATGGGAAGTGGATCCTTATTATATAACCTAGAAAGGAAATTGTTTATTGGACTTGAGATCGGACGAGAGGAGTGGAAGTAAATACTAGCGGGTGGTTTTCGGGTAAAATCGGATAATGGATCGGGTCGGGTGGTCGAGTAAGGAGCGGGATTGACAGGTTTGCCACTGGTCTCCTCCAGAAAACAACCCGCTTCTCGGCCCTCCTGCCACCCTTCTCCCCCTCTCCATTTCTTTCCGCTTTAGCGAAAGTCCTCCCTCCCTGTCCTGCCCGCCCAAACCCTAACCCCCCGGTCCCAGAGATCGTCGCCGAGGGATCAAGAACCAGCCATGGCTGAGGGCTTCGAGGACAAATTGGCCTATTTTCAGGCCATCACCGGCCTCGACGACCCCGATCTCTGCGCCGAGATCCTTTCCGCCCACAACTGGGATCTCGAGCTCGCCATCTCCGCCTTCACCTCCTCCTCCAATCCCTCTTCCTCCACCAATCCCGCCGCCTCCGCTGCTGACGTCGATGGTGGCGGTGGTTCCAATCCGGCCGAGTCCTCTCTCGCTCGCCAAGATTCCGGCAACCCCGCTGCGCCCGGCCTCGCCTGGAAGCTCATCACCCTCCCCTTCTACGTCGTCTCAGGCGGCATCGGCCTCATTACCGGCGCCGTCGGCATCGGCGTCTGGATCGCCGGTGGCGTCCTCTCCCGCTCGCTTAACCTTCTCGGCCTCGCCGCACCACGCGGAGCCGACGCCGACCGGCTGATCCCCGTCTCGGCGTCTACTGCCGAGGCCGTGGACTTCGTCGCGGCCTTCGAGAGGGACTTTGGAGGGGCCGGCGCTGGGATCCGATTCGTGGCGGAGGGGTTCATGGACGCGCTTCAGCGGTCCCAGCGGGAGTACAAGCTTTTGTTCGTGTACCTGCATTCGCCGGACCATCCGGACGTGCCGACCTTCTGCTCGGGAAGCCTCTGTTTGGCTCCAGTGGCAGCGTTTGTGAACGAGAACTTTGTGGCTTGGGGCGGGAGCATAAGGAGGACAGAAGGGTTCAAGATGAGCAACAGCCTCAAGGCATCTCGGTTCCCCTTCTGTGCCGTGGTCATGGCCTCTACCAACCAGCGCATTGTTCTCCTCCAGCAGGTACTTTCTTTTACATTTTCTTTGTTAGAAACTATGGAATTTGAGGACTAGCATCAATTTTGTGACATTTATACGTTTAGCTTATCTTCCTTTGTTCTGGACTATAGCTTTGGGTGTTATTCCTTTAGATTGTTATGGAGATTGAAAGGGAAATGGCAGAATTTAATCTAAACAGATCCAGCTGCCAATTATTGGGTACATGATTTTGAAAATTCTTAAGATATATTGTCAGAATAGTGTGTTTTTAGACCAATGATACATGCTTGATCATATATAAGTTCATATTTATGTCCACTGTTGTATTACTTTTTGAGGTCCCTATAATGGATAAGGCCTCTCCACGGTTATCATGACATTTGTAACAGCTGTGAGCACATATTTTATACATCTTATTGGCGGTTACCCTTTCTAGATAACCTTTCCCACCACCTGTCAGCATTGTGACGCCCCCAATGGGGATCTAAATGGGTGTATGTATTTTCCGTCTTGTAGGATTTTACTTTCGATGGTCTTGCAGCTTTGTCGCTAAATTTTAGACCTATTTTGCTAGTACTTTTCTTATTCCTATTGCAAGTGGAATTGTTATCTAAATACAGAAATGCCTACAAATGGCAGATTTGTTGCTCCACACAAGAATCTAAATGAGATTCTCTTCTATTTGTATTTAACCTCCACTGGTGTATCATATGCAGGCCGCAACAGTATGACAATTAAAATTTTGTTCCTACAACTAGGATTGTGGAGGATTTGCACTCAGTGTGGATTGGGTTAAAAAAGGGTTTAGGACACTATAGTTGTGTTTGGAAGTGGTTTTAATGCCTTTCCACATACAGATTCATTAGAATACAAATTTTACATTTTCTTAAGTGCTTGATGCGTATATATATATTTTTTAAATTGAATAGTTGCAACGTAGCAGAAGTTAAGATGATGAAGAGTACTATTATAAATTAAAGATAAAAATGCAAAGGATTGAACCCTAATAATGAAAATATTTCTTTACATCTACTTTGCCATGTGTCGCAGATCCTCAAGCATATAGCTCGTAGAGCTTTGAAACCAAATGCATTACCCACAATGCAAGTAAACATGTTAGTAACACGATATTTTCAAAAAGCTCTAAAGGATAAGCTACATAAGCAATATATTGATGTTCCTCCCTGACAATGGTTTCGACATGGTAGAATTATCCTTTATAACAATCAAGATTGGTAAGTCCATTAGTCCACACGGTTGTCAATGTATCTGTAGAAGAGCTGGCAACTGCCGCTGCCCTTGTTTCCTTAGGTAGAAATCTGGGTGGAGGAGTTACTTGAAATGCTGCTAAGATATCAGTATTTTTGGTTTTGTAGCTAGGAGTATAATAAGTCAAGGATTGCCTTGTGGCATGAAGGGATTGATTCTTTACTGCACAACCCCTTAAACACAACCCTAACTCCATCAATATTGATAATCCCTTCATGCCACATGGCAATCCAGCTCCATAGGGGTCTATAAAATAGGTGTCTATACGGAGTGACAAGTTTTTCTTTTGATTTATGGAAGATTTTTCCTCGGATAATGCTTTGGGATGCTTGTTCAATGCACATGAAAGTTCATTTGATCTAGTAATGCTAGCTTGGCAATTTAATACTCAACCACCTCGTGTGCATCACACCAATTCCTATGAGTCACACCAATCATTTGGTGCCGCATGGTATGGAGAACGCTTCATGTGCATAAAATGGGCACATATATTGTTACTCTTTTTCCTCAATCTTGCTGCATGGTATAGAGAACTCTTCGTGTACATAAAATGGGCACCTATAGCATTACTCTTTTTCCTCAATCTTACCTCTCTTTTCTCGATACTTTTTATCCTCCTCTTTTCCAACTCCTGTTCTTCTATTTCACCTCTCTTTTACCCTTTCCTATAAGATTGATTATCAAAAAAGAATATGATTCAGCTTTATGACAAAATGATTTAGCAACATGATATCGTGTGATTATAAAAGAATAATGTTCTTTTGACTCTTCCCAAGGCCTACGGTAGCAAGAGTCTTGTGCGCTATGATGCTCTTTTAGAGAACTTTGAGAGAGTGCTGTTACTGGGAAAGAAAGAGCACTTTTAATAGAAAAGGTGTTGGGTATGTGGTTTTGATTGTAGTTATATCAATATTTCATAAATTCAGAGTTTCTAAACTACTCCCATTATGTTGAGCTAATAAAAGATTTTGTTTATCTGAAAATTATTTTAGGATTTGAGATTTTTTCCTCTATTTTTTTAATATTTGTAGAAATTATGAATGTGGTCTCTTGATGAAGCTTAGGTGAAGCGATATTAATAGCGATCCATCATAGAGAAAACTAATTTTATGTTTTTTTGTTCAATATGGTGTCAAACATGGATGACGGAAAGATGCTTTGATGGTATTGAGTTTGAACAACTTGATCATACTATCATAAAAATGTGATTGGATATTAGTAAGAACTCATGATAGCTAAGTTAAATAGTTAAATGATTTGAAAATCTTATACATACAAAAATAAGAATATTATGAATTTTGGAATATTCTATCAAGATTCTATGTCATTTTTTGCCCAACATATCATTAACCAAAAAGGAAAATCTCTTAAGCAACTTCCGCATGTAGTCTCTCTCTCTCTCTCTCTCTCTCTCTCTCTCTCTCTCATGCTTGCACCTCCCTCACCCTCATTTCATTAATACTAAAATTAGAATGAAAAATATATACTACCTAAATGTAGGTTTCTAATTAAGATTCCATATATTATCTTATCATTAATATGGTTGGCATGGAGTAGCTGACCATGATGGTGAGCCTTGGTGCAGTGGTAAGGTTGCTCCATTTTGACTCAGAGGTCACAAGTTTAAATCATTAAAAGAGGGCTGCGGACATTCGGCTCTTTCCTTACCATACAATGGCGAGAGCTTCATGCACCTGGCCATCCTTTTCTTATGGAGCAACTAAGCATGAGGCTATGAGCAGCACGACATATGCCTTGCAGGCCGCTGGCTGGCATGTCCTATGCCATTGACACTTAAATTCTTGGTGATTATAATGCCTTATAGTAAATAGAAATGCCTTCATCTATTTTGATCACTTGTCATCTTAAATGCATAAATATAGATTTCTGTCCTCTGATTCATTCAAATTGGTGTTGTAGTGATCCATTAAGGGCACATAATATACACCCCTTTTCTCTCTACGTCTTCTCAGTCTTTATTTCCTTCATATGTAAAGAGGTAAAAAGGTAAATCGATAAAAAAAATGGAAGTATAGTTAACAATTCAATAGGTAAATCAATATAAATGGAAGTGTAGTTAGCAATTCACTTTGACAAATAAGTAAATGAATAATTCCTAGTATATACTGCTTGCTGTATCACATCTGTCCTTCAAACATCTTCTCATTTTTATTATATTTTATTTGAACTTTATTTATTGTGTATCTGGTGTATTCTCTGTTTCATCATCAGTTATTCAATATTCTTTGCTTTTATGGTAGGGTTTTTTATTATTATATTTAATTTCTTTCTTTTAATCATTTCCACTGACGGGCTCCTGCACTTGTCAGTTTGCTAATAAACAAAAGAAGGTAGATTTGCAATCGACCATCTGAGCTTGGCAAAGATAAAATTGGAAACTTTTATTACTTACAAGGCATTCACCCATGAGGTGATTCCTTTACACTAAACAACCATTCTGAATATTGAGATAGTAGTATGTTAGTTTTCCAATCTGTGTACAATTTACTTACACTGAGTTTCATAGTTGTGGAAGGCATATGATGACTTTTACTATTGTTTGCTTGTGGCCAAGTAGTTTTAGTTCTTAAGCAAAATATAGTTAATTCTATATATGGAAGACAGCATGCATGATTAAGCATGGGGTAGAGTTCGGTAAAGATTTTGTTATTGCTGAACACCATGCAACAATCAGGTACTCTAGAAAGTACTCTTGTCATGGGTCATTGACAAAATCAACACAAATTATATATTTTATGATGAAGAAAACCCTTGAATTCAAAAATTTGTTAAACTAACTATTCTAAAGGTCATCATTATTTCTTTAAGAATTATGAACCTAATCTCCAATGGTCTGATCAGGTATCTAAAGGTGTTATTTCCTCTATTATGATTTTGCAAAAAAGACTTCATAAAAATAAATAGTCTTAAATCTTTTGCTTTGAAAGCTTGCATTAGGGTCCGTCAATCATGATGCTAAAGCTATATATTTTGCTGCCTGGTGAAGTAGTTGCCTTCTTGTTGGTTGGTGATGTTTGTGTTGTAATAAGGTGTGGCAATGGGTTTGGGTTGGGTTGAGTTCAAACTTGGATCAGTTTGAGTTAAGTTTGCATTGAAAACTCTCAACCCATATCTAGCCCATTTGTAATTTGGTTGTAAAATGTAAACGCATACCGAACGTACTTTATTTTCATAAACCCATACCCTCCCATCTACCTATTTAAGTTTTCAATCGTCATGGTACATATAACTAGACCTGTTCACGAGCTAGGTTCAAGCCAGGCTCAACCTAAGGAATAATTGACCTCGTACAGGTACCCTGCGCAGCCCAGCCCGGCCTTCAAGCTTGCTTCCCAAGCCCAAGCTTGGTACTTGGGCCTCGAGCTTTAGACTGAGCCTCTAGATCTTCATTGAATTGAGAAAATTCTGTGATCTTGATGATGAATTTGCCTCTGCTCTGGTATTTTTGATGGCAAAATAAGATTTCTTGGTGCAGGATATGATAGTGGTGGAATTAGGGCTTTGTAAAGGGTTGGTGTCTCATGCTGTTGACATAGGAATTTGGAGCTTGTGTTGGGGAAGCGTTGTCGCTAGTCGCCACCGATCATGTTAGGCAATGTATGATGAAGCTGGGCTAGTGGGGATTGGATCCACAGACTCCTAGTGGTCGGAATGGCGAGGGTGAGGGTGACTGCCAGATCTGCATGACCATTGGGGACTTCTGAGTGAGGTTGAATGGTGGGAAAGGAGGGAGTTCGTCGCATAGATTGGGGGATTCAGCCATGAGAGTGAACATGACCCAGCGGTGATGTTTTGTGACTTCTTGGAGAATGGGAGCAGCAGGGTGGAGTGATGGTGTAGCAGAGACTCTGATTCCAGGTTCCTTGATCTTAATAACCTTGTCAAGAACGTATTGGTTAGTTCATATTCTGTCTTCAAACCTAAAGAGAAAGGGAAGCGATGGCGATCTCAAAGAGGAGGAGGAGACTGGTGAGGAGCAGGTTCCTTCTTCCCACTTCCCAAAAGTGGTGGACTAGCCACCACTCACTGACCCAAGCCTCAAGTGGTCAAGCGAACTGGGCTACCTAGCAGTTTATTAACTTTGAACCAGATGGATGATTCAAAAACTTAATCGAAAATTAACCTTTATTATTATTATTATTATTTAACTTTGTTCCTAACTAATTTCTTCATGATACATCCACTTGTCATTATAGATGATTTCTTCTGTCTTTGTGGATGATCACTGATTTTCTTGTTATGGGCTTGTCATTAACAATGAGAAGAGGGGAAGTACCATGGACCAGAATTTCACATAAAAATGTAAGATTGTTGTTCTCGAACTTTTGTCATTGCTTGCACAAGTGACTGCAGCATAGCTTTGAGCGAGTTGCACATCAGCTGTTAGTCTTTTTTGAGAATTTTTTTAGCTAAGTATTCCCCTAGCTGGGAATGTCCTTAACTAGAAAGAGAACAAAGCTGTTATCATACCCGATCATACGGTAGCCATACATCATAACCTGTCTACCATCACTGAAAGGTTGAGAAGGGAGCTGCTTCTTTATACAAAAGAATTGTGCTGCCATCCAACAGTAATTGATCAGTTTTATTTTCATCTCGTTTTTGTAACTCATAATAAACATAAGAACAAAAAAAATCATTTTAGATACTTCATCTTTTTTAATGTCTCTCTATCAGCCCTTTGAATTTCCAAATACTATGTTCCCTTCATCTGTCTAAATTTTTCCTTGCTCGTCTGCTTGCCCTTGTAATTTATATATACCATATATATCCTGACCTTTTGTCTCTTCATCAGCCATGCCTACAAACTTATAAAATGCTGCAAATGTCTCAAGTGAAGGGTTTAGAAGACATAATGCCCATTAGATAAAAACATGTTAGGATGGTTGTTATATAAAGGAATTAGGAGTGACCCTTTTAACTGATTATTGAATTATGCTATGTGTCTGCACATGCACATAATGGTTTTTTAGATATAGTTTGTTCACCTTGATTACTGTTCATGTATTATGTGTTTCATATACTATTTCATGTAAAGCAGGTCTGCATACCCATACTCGATTTTTTTTATCCTTTTTGTCCAAGTCCTTTATCTTAAGGTGTGGGGAGGGATGACTCCTAGACAGATATGCTCACCTGACGCCCATACCTGAATCCATGTAGCACAGGTTGCCAGGATAAAATAATGGGAGGTAGTTGCTAGTGCAACAAAAATTATGCAGTAAATAATTTCATCTACCAACCTCAGAATTAAATATGTTATTTGTAAGGCAGCCAGGTTGTGACAGGTGACTTTCATATTGACTGTAGTATGACATTATAGGGCCCTGAGGCATTTATGCATGTATTACAAAATAATGAAAGACAAAGGAGACGGGTACATACTAGAGGTTCATATAATAGGGAATCTGTTATTGAAGATACATGTTTCCTCAAGGTTTTGTCTCCGAATTAGAGTATTGTGATTGGGTGGGCAATTACAGCAAGGATGAAGTGGAACAATAACTAAAATGATAGCATATCTGGTGGAAGTTGGTTTTGTTTTTCAGTAGAGAAGCATAAACCAAAAGGAATTGTACTGATCGTTTGTTCAAATTGCATTCCTTTGAGGTATTGACATAATATATATATATATATATATATATGCTTTTGTTCTTTACGGATTGTTAATGCACCTTGTAATTTACTGCCCATTCCTCCTTACCCCAAGACACACACCAAAAAAAAAAAAAGTTAAAAAGAATAGGAGAATAAATAAGAAAAAGGTCTCCAACTTTCCTCTTGGCCAACTGAACTTGTGCGAATGAAAATATCGAGGAGATTGGACTTGGGACTGAATGGATTGATTCATCATTGTTAATGAAGTTGGTAAGGTACGCATTTGATAATAGAATGCAGGTTTATGATTCAGAAGTTACAAATTGCTTTTTGTGTAGATGGGTATGGGGTTGTAGAATTTAAGAAGGCCATATATGGAAAAGAATCATTAGAAAACATTATTTAGGCTGCTGGATGCTTGGCTATGGAGGAATGTGCACAAAAAGATTTTGAGAAGTTGCATGAACCTGTTATCATGTGAATAAGTATCGGATACATGTTTCATTTGGCGATATAGTTTTCCAGTGAAAGATTTTCCAAAGATTATATAGTTTACTAAATATTGGTAGCTTCTGTTGCTGATTTTGTAGCATGAATGGATGGCAATGCAATACCACATTGCCATTGCTAGTGTCTGTGTGTATGTTTAGAAGCAAAGGAAAGCAAGGGGCTCACTGCCAAATTATTTGACCTATCAATGTTTGGTGCTGGAATTTATTATGATTGATGTCCCAAAGAGGATTGAAAATCCAAAATTTTCATTGCAGCGTTTTAAAAGGCTTGAAGCGGAGGCTTGAGGTTCTGCCTTACAGGTAAGACATAATAAGCTTTCTGGTGTTGTCATGCACACACCTTGGGTTTTTAATTTCAAACAAGAAAAAAAATGATGTCATTGGTTCTGGGGCATCAGTGTTCCTCCGCCATCAAGCACTTCTCCAAGTGCTAGCAATAAGGAGGCTGAGCTTGGGGTTGGGTTTGTTAAATCTTCAGTCTTGGAAAAAGGAAAATGTGGAAAGGAGTTGAGCTAGAGAATACAGATTTTTTTTTTTCCTTTAGTTTTATAGTACAGAATAGATCTCTTCTTTGCATTGAAATGTATGAGGTGCATGCTTTACTTAAGGAAAGCACAAGCCATGAGTAATGTCTGATATGATGTCCCTGGGCTCTCTTTCCTTGCCTTGAGTTGAAAGTTCTATCAAGTTCCAGGCATATTTCTTTAAACATGGTTTGGTCAAAAGATTCCTTTTCTTCTTCTTCTTATTCTTCTTTTTTTTTTGTGAATGAGTAGCCATTTGAAAGAACTCACAATATAATAATCTATAACAAGGGGGTCGATGCTACCATCTAAGGAAACAGTGAGAAATTAAATTGTTGTAAATTAAGCTAAGACCTACTGCAGCAATCCAAAAAGCTGGGGGAATTTACTGGGTTGAGCTAAAAAGATTTTGTTCTTTGTTTAGAATTATCTTCTTGTTCGAAGGCCAAGGCCCTAACTAGAAGGTGGGGGCACATTTTCATATTACGTGGTGGCCGTCATGGCTTGGAAGAAGTAATGTATTCAGGGATAAGCTAGGGATGGGGTGATATATGATACTGACTGCTCTTGCTACCACCTGGCTACAAAGTACCTTTCTTGGCTATGGAAGGTCCTCCAGAGGAAAATTATATATTTGTAATTATATGATCTGCTCTGCTGTTACAATTGCTCTTTTTTTTTTTTTGAATGGGAAGTGGAGGAAGTGAGAAACCTCCCCCAATTTATTATAAAACTATTAAAAAATTGCAGTGATGTTTTACAAGAGAATATGGGAAAAGGAAACATAAAGTGAATAACTAGAGAAGGGAAGGCAATCTGATAGAAATCATATATTAATTCTTTTCCCCCATTAGATTATGGACACATCCTGACTGGATGATGTGACTGTTCCACTTCTTTTATGTGATCGTCAAGCTAGGGATTGGATGCACTGTTTTGATTCCCTTTTTTTTTTTTTTTAATTGCATTGTTGCAAGATGTTTCCTTCAAGTTCAGTTGAATAGGAATGGATAATTTGCATTGCATGGAATATACCTCTACATGATTGGTGAACCAAGTTGATACTAAAAATTAATTCATATTTCACAATTTGTTTTGGTCATTTGCAAAAAAATATTGTAACTGATACATCTTTGCCTGTTATGCATAATGAAATTCCATACTTCTATGCTGATAGCATTTTTTTTTTTTTGGAGAAAACAAAAAGAGATTGTCTCATATCTTCTGTTATTCAGATTGAGGGACCCAAGTCTTCTGAAGAAATGCTTGCAATCCTTCAACGGGTGATAGAAGAGTGTACACCATCTCTAGTTGCAGCAAGGCTTGAGGCGGAAGAACGGAGAAACAACCAGCGCCTGAGAGAAGAGCAAGATGCTGCATATAGAGCTGCGCTTGAAGCTGATCAAGTATCTTGCTTTTCTTTCTTCAGTCTTTTGATTTTTTCATTGCCTTGTTTGTTCAGATCACTAGCATCTTAAATTGAATGAACTTGTCTGGTAAATCAGGCTAGAGAGCGTCAGAGGAAAGAAGAACAAGAGAGGTTGGAGAGAGAAGCAGCAGAGGCTGAGAAGAAGCACAAGGAGGAAGAAGAGGCTAGGGAAAGAGCAGCTCGTGAAGCTGCTGAGAAAGAAGCTGCACTAGCTAGACGGCGGCAAGAGAAAGCGATGTCACTTGGCGTTGAACCTGAAAAAGGGCCGGATGTTACACAAGTAAGTTCTTTCAAGCTCAATTTTATATTTTCTTTTATATTTTTGTGCTTTCATTTACTTACTGAAATCTTGATCTTCATTAATTTCTGTAAGTTTAGAAATGATAGCTTATTAAATTACTATCTAGCTGGAGGAGAAAATTAACAAAATATCCCAAGATGCCTCTTATCATCTGTAATGGATTAGATATGTTCCCTCAGAATCTGCCAACAAAAAGATTATTTGATGTATTTTTTCATGCAGGTCACTCAGAACGTACGGACACAACCCCCCCCAAAACACCCACACCCACCTTCATGTGTTTGCAAATTCTGTGTTATTTGCTGTATGCCCTTACAATTTCATTCTTTATACATTAAGTTGTAGGTCTTATGCTCATGCTGTAGTTACATTTTTTTATAAATTGATCAATCCACGATAGTGAAAGTAGAAAGGTAGTTTGCTGGGAAGGAGTGAAAAGGTAAAGATAAACCCTGATGCTTAGGGCTTATTGCAGTGCTACAGAAAATTGTATGTCTGCATATTATGGCAATTAGTGGACTTGAATTCACCTAATAAAATAGACGTGAATGTTTTTCCGCACATAATTAACATAGGATTAAATTATTATATTATAATGTGGTTGCTGAGTTTGTAAAAGAGAGAAATCTGATGTGGTTATGTCCGTAAATGTGCTTGCTTGATGCAGGCCTCAAATTAGGCCAGTTGCTTGAAAGCAGCCAATGATTCTGTATGCAAGCTGATGAAATATATTGTTACCTAAATGGTGGTGTTTGTTTTTTTGGTGCCAATTGTCACTTTTTCCTTTCTTCCTCCTTGACGGAAATGGAGAGAAGACTTACTGGTGGAGTTGCCCAGGTCCAATTCTTGGGTAGACATCTGATTAGTTTCAAACTCAGAACCTTTACCACTTGGAGGACTATTTGGCTATCGCCCAGTTAACCAGTTGTCAGTTAAAAGGCAAAGCATAAAGAAACTTGATTATTATTTTCCTGCAACATGTAAAATAGTATTTGTTATAGTTGTCACAAAATACCAAATTAGGGTATTGTTTGGCATCACTTTCTTTTTTTCTATTTTCAAAAAATAAAAAATAAAATTCTGCTGCCATTTTCATTCTAAATTTTTGACAATATAAACATGTTTTGTATAGTCAATTATTTTTTAAATATAAGCATGGTGATGGCGGACGTGATGTTAGTAGTAATGGAGGTAATGTTGGTGCTGGTGGTGTTAGTGGTAGGGCAGTGGTTGTATGGTGAAGGTGGCGATGGTGATGGATTCGCCGAACTGGTATCGGAGATCGAATCAATTGGCGATTGGTTCGGCGTGGTATGGGTCTGTACCAAGCCGTTCTGGGGCATACAAAAACAGAGAGAGTTGGAAAGGGAGGAGGGGGGAGAGAAAGGAAATCCAAGTGTGCCAATTGTGCATTTACAAAGAGTCCTGCCGGACTGAGTGTGTGTATACCTATAGTTAAAACTGGTCCAAAAAATATTCTCCCTCCCTCCCTCCATCTGTGTGTGTGTGTGTGTGTTTGTTGCACTTGTTCTTTACTTTGTGTTATTTATGTTATATCACAAAATGTCACTTTTGGCTTGTTTAGGATATTTCCTTTTCAGCCTTTCTTTTGTCTCATAGATAAGTGTTATAGTTAATGATTATAATTTTTTCATGGTTAAGTGTTACATGGTAGCACTTGAAATGCCTCTAACAACCCATTGGAGATTGAAGCTGATGCAATTGTTGGGCTTGCCATCAGGTTCTTGTCCGATTTCCTACTGGAGAGCGCAAGGAAAGGAGGTTCCACAGTTCAGTTACGATCAGCTCCCTCTACGACTATGTTGATTCTTTGGATTGCTTAAAAGCTGAGAGATACAGCCTGGTTTCAAACTTCCCACGCGTCTCCTATGGTCCAGAAAAGCATTCGCTGACGTTAAAAGAAGCAGGTTTGCATCCACAAGCAAGCCTGTTTGTTGAAGTGGACTCATGATCTGCATTAGGAGGGGATGAGGTCCGGGTGGTTAAACCTGAAGTTTTATGCTCACTGTAGATATTCCTTTTACTTCCTTTTAATACAAGGAAAGTAGAGGAAAGTACTTCACTGTGTGAACATTCCCTGATATACTGTCCTCTGTAACTTTAGGTTATCTTGTCGATCCATTAATAATCCTTATGAAGATTTCAATTCACCGTTTTTCCGTCTTGTGCAATAAAGTGACTTTGGAATGCATAGGATCACATTCACATCTTGTTTGGCGCTGAAATAATCACATAAAATGAACATTTCCTCGAGTAAGAGGCTTTTTGCTGTACTTTGATCCTGTCAAATCTAACTTCAGTTGCCAGGTCATGGTACATCACACTATGAGCGATATCATCTTATACAATTTTTGATTTCAGAGTGGCTATTCAGAAGAACTGATTGTCTTAATTTAGTGCGACTTTGTAACCTGATGCATTAGATTACTCATGAGCACTTTTGAGATGAAGAACAGATTATTACATAAAATTCTCTTCAACTTATTGAAAAACTCTGTGAAATCCAGGTAAAACAATTGCGGGTGCTTTGTTATGTATCGGGGACAGAATATGGTGGTTGGTCCCTCACGCCATGTGATAAAGAGCACCAGAAAAGCTCACGTCACGAACATCGCCTCCATGAGCCAAGCATGGATGCTGGTTTTTTCCAGGAACCACGAGAAAGAAAGGCTAACAAAACTTGAGAATACAGTTGTGCACCTCCAATAGAATTCAACTATTGGATTTATTAAAAACCAAACATATGAAACACTAGCACCAAAGGACCACCATTTTTATCAAATTTTGTCAATGCTACACAGTATAAAGAATTGAATAGATCAAATACCCGTATCCAGTCTCCTTTGATATAGACACGTACAGTGTGGTTTAACCGTTTGTCATAAATTACAACGACTACAACTGGAAAGCATAGGGTGATTATGAATACCAGCAACTCCACTGTGAACGCCCTGGCTGTCTGCAACCACCAAAATGGACATGAAGTGATAGTTCCATGGGGCAATGCAGTAGCTTGTCAATCCGATGCCTTGTTCCGGCGCATATTGTGAGTCTGATTCTTTGGGCTAAAAATGCACGTACCTCCAGCAAAGCAAAATGGATAACTATGCAAAATACTAGGCAGCTCATATGAGGACCACTCGATGCTCCAGTTGTTATTGCATCAAGATCTGAAGATTCTTCAAGTGTTCGTGTTATCTCTTGTGCACAATGAGGGTTCTTGGCAAGTACCAAAGCAAAACCACCTCCAATGGCACCCACCAGCTTATAGCCACAGCAGTAGGGTTAGGCAAAGGTAAAGAGCTTGTCCACGAACTCGTTTGCTGCAGAAAGGGTCAAACTCCTGATGTAGCCTCTAAGCCTCTAAAATTATATTACCCAATTCATCCACCTCACCATTCATCAGAGCTTCCCTACTGATCTTTTCCAATTATGCAAAGCTTAATGCTGGATATCAACACATTATCTCTATCGAGAAACCGAGTTACTACCTTCTGCAATGCTTGGTGAGCAAGCCTCGCCTGCATATCAGCCCAATGGTAAAAAGATGAATAAAAAGAAAATAACAGGTGAAATTTTGCTGCTGAACCCAGTTTGATGAAAAAAATTATAAAGAATAGTTCAAATATATGAACTCGGTGACATTTATAAAGACCACAAGATGTCTATAAACCCATTTTCTTTTTGTTAACTCATTACAACAAAGATGAATTTCGATGATATAGGAGAACCTACCAATTCATTGTCGCTCTTAGAACATGTATAACTAAGACCGACCGGCCATACTGTGTTCTAAAACAAATCATTTTTCCTCCTCATGTACATTAAACACAATGTAACACAATAAAGTGATTTTGATAGGAGTTTGCAAACTAACTTGGACATGCACATACTTGGAGGATGTGGGAGGAAGTTTAAATAAAGCTTGCACTGTTGCTCCCCTTTGCATCTACTTGCAGTCGTTAGAACATTAGTGATCAATAAGGCCATGTTGTTATTCTTAATGATATGTTTTTGATTGTCGTTGTGAATCAAATGAAGCTCATATTCTGAAACTCATCACCATTAGTACATACATGGACATAATGCAGATTGATGTATCTATGTATCTACTATTAAGCTACAATCCCAACTCAGCCAATTGCTACATTGTAAAATATATGTTGGGCCATCTGATATGAGAATTCATACCATTAGTCATGATTTACAAAATTGAAAGTGCCTAAAAGCCAAAATTCATAGATTATTTTTTTGTTACACCAAGTCATGATGAGCTTGACAAAATTTAATAACTACTTAATCTGATTTATAATTTGGAGGTATGTCTATGACATTAACACACATAGATCATGAATAATAATGCAGATTTTTATGAGCCAACATGAATCACAACACCGTTGCTTTATTGGAACCATCCATTTAGCATACACTCGATGCTTCAGTAACAAAGCTCCAACTATCTAAATTCTCTTTCAAGGCAAAGCCTTCCACCGCCAATTGGATTAGATGTGGAATCTTACACTACACACTTCTCACTAAGTCGTAAGCTATTGATGTGCATCAAAACTAATTCCTATATTAGCTATATTAGCTTTCAGATAGGGGCATGTTCCATAGTTATCAATCTATTAGAATATCACCTCATAACCACCAATCCTGATGCACATCAACAGCCATTAAGTCATTGACTTTGCTGCAGCATAATTAACTCGGCAAATGTAATCTAGCACCAGTGTACATAGACAGAGACAGGCTATCATGAGGTCAAACAGATCCAAGGGCAAAACCTGTAGGATAAAATTTCAAACAGATCTTGGGACATGAACTAAAACATCTACATTGCCCACCATGTTTTGAAGGCCCGTAACCAATGAATCAAGTTGTCCCAAGATGGATGACACAAATAGAGCTAGTGCTCTACAATGAGTTGTAAGCTATAAAATTGTGAAACCAAAACCAATGACCCTGATCTGGGCATCCAAGATCATAAAAAAACCAAAATCAAACTTTTTAAATTGCTTTTAGTCCATAAATCAAATCATTTTGTTATGTCATTAGAACTTGGGCAGATTAACGCATAGGAAAGACTGCAATGCAATAGGCCTTCAAAAGACAGGATTTTTGGTCTATGGTCATTTTGGATATTCTAGATCACATTCCGCAGTCTAGACTTTCTTTTTACAAACCCTATCTATTGATTTCACTCAATGGTACTCAAGCTTAAACTTAGACTTGCTACAGTCTACCTCCATGTATGCTAGAGTCCAATATCTTCCGCAATCTGCAGATTAATAAAATCTATATTTGAGAACCGTTTTTGTTATTAGCTAATATCAAAAATAGGCACCTGACATAAAGGACTAAGGCTTAGCTGAGTTGAGTTTATCTTTTATCAAATTAATATTCTGGTTAGTAATATCATATGCTATAAAATATTTTTTTTGTATTATTATCAATACTTAATTTTATCACTCTCATGAAGTTGGCAAGAGTAAGCTTGTCCACTTTGTAAAAGACACTGTAGTTTATAAAATAATATGATCACTCTCCATTTGACAACTTTACAAAGTTCACCTTTCCTACGAATTAATCAACATTGCTCCAAAAATTTTAATCATGAAGGCCAACACTGTAGCATTGATTTTCAGAATTAGCAGCTACTAATACACAGAGAAGCATCCTATTGCTTTGTAAGGAAACATAGTGAAATAAGACTAGGTGCAAAAACATGTACTCCAGCTATGATGTGTTAATCCCCTCGTTCTGCCATATTCACAAAATTGCAGCATCATTTAGATGGGGAAAGAAAAAAGGATTGTTAACTTCATAAAATCAAATATATTTAGCATATGCTATCTCTGTTTCCTTCCTTCTGCTCAAACTATGTGGAACAGAACCATTTCTATATAACTGAAAATATGTAAAAAAGAAAAGAAGTTTAAGTATCACAAAAACAAGAGAAATACAATTCAACAAATTATTTGCCCCTTGTGTCCAATAAAAAAAATGAAAACATCACAATTAGAGGACATTGTATGTGTTAAGCAAAAGCGAATAATATTACAGTCCCAGAGAACAATGAAGTTACCTAATGCATAGGTCAAGCTCCTATAACCCATCAGTTTTATCTTGTTTCAAACAATTGTGTATAATCAAAACCCTTCAACTGATGACAATGCCAATCCAATTCTCCTGCAACCTGCAACTTCAATTAAAATTTGTTCACGATGTGAGGGCATCTTCCTTATCTGACTGACATTCACAAATTTATTTAGAGCATTTATATTGGTCAAACATAATATTCCAGAGCCAGATAGGACTCTTATGTACCCACCACTAAAATGCTGAACTCAAGTAAAACACACTACCAAAATTCCCCAATTTACGTTATAATAGCTTTTGCTGGCATGAGAATTTTTTAGTGAATTCAAAATGAATGAATATTTAGCTAGTACGAATCCTGAGACTTCCCTTGCCACTCAAGCAGCAGAAAACAGAACTAACCAAGCCCAAAAGAACACATCTTCAAACATCTAAACACCAGGAAAAGTATATTCTTATTAAGTTCACTAAAAAGTAACACAACCATTAGTAGATAATAACCAAATCTAGCACATGAATTTTTCAAGTAAAGCATCATTTTACAGTATCGAAGCCCAAAAGCTTAATAACTAAAGCAAAACAGTGCAACTGTGCAAGTGCATTAAACTACCACAAGGTCCACAACATTCCAATCCGTCTGGAAGTCATCCAAGGCCAGTTTCTTTCTGGCCCTCAAGCTATTTTAACGTTCGCTAAAATGTGATTTTTGTTCTGTGCCAGAAGAAGGAGGCTTCACTAGAACTGGGATATAACTTATATATTATAGCATGTGGCAAAATGTAGTATCTTTTATTGCTTTCAGTGCAGTCCCAGATGTGATCAAAATAACAATTGAAGAAGTTTAACAAATTATTATTAAGTCATAAATCTGGTGGTGACAGTTTCATTATGAATATAAATACATTTTTATCTTCAGATATTAAACTACTGCTACACATCCTGGATGGAGAGAATTCACTTAGGCTTTATGGCCAAGGTCTTAGACCGTTACACTTTAGCTCCTGTAGAAGCTCCCTTTATTATGGAAGCTTTTTTTCACTTGGTCTGGTATAAATTACTCCTTGCTGCAGCATATGGTCCCTGAAGGTTGACTAATTTTGACTGATCGATAATAATTTCTGTGGTTTACTTTAAGGTTGCCTGTTCCATCTACGGACAATAAAGTCATCAAACAATATTATTACCTCTCTTTGACCTTTTGTATAGTTTCAGTGGTAATATACTTGAAAGAAGTTGAGCTAGTTAAAATGATACTTAAAATTCACCATGTAGGTGACATTATCCTCTCCTGCAGATACTAAAACCCTCATTGCATGCAATTCTATTATTTTCATATATACATTTTACAACCTCATCTAGCTTGTCCAGAACTCTCCATCTCATGCCATCCATTTAAAATCGAAATTCATGAATATGATTTTCCTTCTTATTGGTAGCATAATCATATGCTCAAATACTTTATGAAGTATGTTGAATAAAAAATTTCATGGACGTGCATAAAAGCAGATATATCACACCACATTGTGCATGCAAAGCTACCCTGGGCTTATCACTTCTCCAAAAAATTAACATTTGATTGATGCAAAAATTTACCATGTTTTGTCCATTTAGTCTTGGGGGAATAAAGGAAACCTCTGAGATCCACATCAAGCACATGCGCTAGCATGAAGTGAAACAATATTGAGGAATCACCCGAAACTGCTAGGTGCTAACCAAAAATCCAACATGCAACTCAAAATTATTCATCTTTCAGAATCTTTTGAAAATAAATAAACATCAATAAACATTTCCAACCAGTGAAAAATGAGAAATGAAGCAACAGACAAATGCCAGAGGGATAGGAGATTTAGTTACCTAATTCCTATAGAATCTGAAAGGCAAGGCCTCAAAGTGATGAGCTACTGTCTTCTCATATCAGCAGGTTCATGATGTTTGATTCACACAATGAACCAACTTTTTCAGCCATATCAGAATCTTTATGCTGCTAGTTCCAATCAACCTGGAGCCTGTTGCAACAGGAATTCTGTAAGAGGCTTTTCAGGATAGTGAAGATGGAGTAGCAAATAATCTAGTAGTACAACCTTATGATTCAATAATCCCTTTAAAGGAATGATGACTATTTCAAAATAACTCTTTCAAAATAGTGGTGGGAATAAAAAAAACAAGAATGGACACAGCAATGATGATCAGTTTCAAATGATCGTTAATAAAATGAATTAAAAAAATTCTTTTGCAAACAAGATCTGCTAAACATAGAATCAAGGAGAAAAGAATTACCAGAGCTTTGTTTTCTGTGTGGTGCAATTTGGTCTCCAACTCTCGAGCAGCTTCATCCATGCCCAAAGCATTATACGCTTGAATCATTGTTGCAAAAGTGATGCTATCAGGTTTGCAATTCTTTTCCTTCATAAGCAAGAACATTTCTTCCATTATTTTCACCTCTCCAGCCTGACCATATGCACTGATTACACAGTTGAAAAAAGGTGTATCCAAGACAACATCGGTGTTCTCTGTTTGCCTGATGACTGCAGGAACCTTATCTAGAAGACCAGCTTTGCGATATCCATTGATGACCGAGCAGTAAGTGATGGAATTAGGCTTAACTCCTTGAATTTTCATCAACCGGAAAAAGTATTCCATTTTCTCAATGTTCCCTACTCTTCCAAAACATTCTATCACTAAATTGAAAGAGACCACATCAGGAGGGAAAAACCGTTTCTTCATAAATTTCATAACCAACCCCATCTTTTCATGCATGCCAGCTTTACCATATGATTTGATCAAGATATTAAATGTCTGTACATCGGGCTCAATGCCCATGTGCTGGAACTCCTCATACCAACTTTCCATTTTGTCAATTCTTCCACTGTTGCCATAAGCCCACATGATAGAGTTCATTGTAAATCTATCAGGCAAACAATTTCCACTTTCAAGCATCTCAGATAGATAATTCTCCATTTCTTCAAGCATCCCAGCTTTACCATATCCATTGATGATTGTATTGTAAGTAACAATGCTGCACTCAATGCGCAGGTAAGACATTTCAGCAAGCAAGGCAGGAATCTGATCAAAGCAGCGCAATTTACTACAGCAATTGATAAGGACTGTATAAGTGTATACATCTGGTTTGCAATCGGAAATGGTTTTCATCTCATCAATGGTATGGATTGCCTGGTCTATGAGACCACTGTGGCCATATGCACCTACAAGTGATGTGTAGACATCCAATGTTGGTCTGAGCCCCTCAGAAAGCATGACACTGAAGAGCAAGGTCGCATGCTCGGGCTGCTTGCACTTTCCAAGCATTGTCAAAAGCTTTGCATAGGTTTGAGATTTTGGTTCATACCAATGTTGTTTACGAAGCAATCCAAAGATCTATAATAAAAGAACCATAAATATTACATTAGAAATATTGAATGGCAAGGAAAGGAGCAAAAGCATAGGAAATCGCTGTTCTCATGGCCATAGCACTCGTTATCAGGGTGAGCTTGGGTATAACTACAGTTAGGAAACAACACGACCATTTAGCGAGAAAAAATAATTTGGAACTGAAAACTAAACTACAAATTATCAAATACCAAGCAATCTTATTCGAATGACAACACCAATTTGTCACATAAATCAAAAAACTACAGATATTCCACGACCTAAAACACATTCATAATAAACACAGATTGTCTGACATTGCAGCATATTCGATGGAGTCCCACAAGGGAAAACTCATACAAAGATACACAAAGGAGTTAACTTTACCAGAGAACATGAAGGGAAGAAGAGAGCTGCCAGACTTAATGTGAAAATAGTCACAGGACGAAGAAAAATTAAAAGGTGAGCACAAAAACACTAACCAGCTCCAAGCTAGATAACACAACTTACACATCCAAAGAGTAAAAAGTCTTCAAAACGGGAACAAACTAAAACCGATTAATATTCTGAAAATCAGCAAGATTGCAGCACAATACCAACAGAACTCATTACAAAATTCTGAAAGGAACCCTTTTTTAACCTAATAAACCAGAGGAAAGAAGAGAATTATCGACCTTAAGAGCCGACTCCCATCGGTTATTGGAAATGGAGTCGTCCAGGGCCTCTAGAACGGCTCTGGGCCAGAGGTTGGTGGACTTGCCGGACCCAGCCTTCCGTTCCACCCCGAGGACGGCGGCCTCCGTCCTCAGGATCCCGGATAGAGCCCGCTTCGGCTCCTTCTGGAGCCCCTTCGAAGGGGAGCTCCGCTTCGCCGCCCTCACGAGGAGGACCGGCGGCCGCTTCCGTCGCCCCTTCCCCGTCTCAAGGAAAGGGTTAGAGGTAGGCTTGGAGCGGTAGGACGAGGAGGAGGATAAAAGGAGGTCAGCGGAACCCATGAAGCGGAGCTCCATGGCGATAGCGGCGGGTATGACAAGGGAGCGGGGAGCAAAGCGAACGCCGATAAGGAGACCGTTATGAGAGTGAAGTTAAGATCACATTCGGTGCCCAGAGGTCATCAGTAGACCTGATCATGGGCCGGGCTTGGGCTAGAAAAATATTAAATTGTATATGAGCCCGGTCTGAAGTTCGATTATCAATAAATAGAATTAATATCTAAGGCCCAGCCCACGACCAGTTTTAGTCATCAAGTTCATGTAACCCTTCACGGCCTTCAACTCCGGCTCTCCGAGAGGCAGTTTCCATTCCACTAGAATCAGATGGAAGTAGGCCAGCCTGAGCTAAGGCAAAGTACCGTGGACTAAATTCAGCCAACAACATGGACGGCTTGGATATCCCTAAAAATGGGGTAGTGTGTGTATCTTTTGGATTCACCTCCCTCTTGGATCACCAACGCTACACAGGAGGAGAGAGTGGTGAAGGCGGCGGTGGCAATCTGATCAGCTTGAACAAGATATAGATTGCATTGGATTACATGATATATCAAAAATCTGCCGAACTTAACTTATTTATTAGATGGATCAAAAATTTACATCCAAATTTGACTATTTTATTAAACAGATAATCTAGTTTGATCTATAACAAGTTGAAATACGTTAAACAAATTAAGTATCGCCATCCTTGGTGGTAGCGGACCCCTATTTGAGTGCCTGCATCTAGACCTGCAGTTGTCTTGGCCATGCGTTGAGCTACCAGGATTTTAGGCCTAAGCTGCAGTTTGTGCTGCTGCAACTTTGTGTGCAATTTGCAACTTACTTACAGGGGCTCCAGGCCGCACTGCAACTCAACCACGATCCAAGCAAGCCCTAAACTCTAGTAATGAAAAATTTTAATAATTTAGGATATTGACTACTCTTAATGGCAAATGATGAGATTAGGAAGAAAAAGAAATTTAAACTATGTCGGCAAAATATTTATGCAGCCACCAACAACAGAAACAAGAGAGCCAAGCAGCTAAACTGCCACGTGCATTCAGCACTCCACTTTTTTTATTTTATAATTTTTTTTTTTAAATCTTAGATGTGGAAGAAAATAGATTCTCTCTTAACCGCGTAAGTGTCCAACCTCTACGAATATTCACTCAAGATCAGTCTGAAACAATCATCTTTGATGTTGATCTTTTTTCTCTAAGAACAATCTTCCTGCAAATTTGAATGAAATTTGAATCATGATCAACTCTTTGATCTTTTTTTTCTCTTGCTCTTGCACTATATCGTACATTCAGCACTCCGCTTTTCTTATCGTAAACCTCATAAATATATTACATGGAACGTTATCTTGGGCTCGCCCATTTAGATGCTTGAACAACCTATCCGCATAATATCTTCACTGGGGTGCAAGGGAATTAAGATTTCAGGGCAGGAGAGAAGCATTCATACAATCACTACTCTATATATAATTTATTCAAGATGGTTCCCCTCCCTCACCAGCTATTATAAATAAAAATAACTTGAAATAGTAATATACATTTCTTTGAATCTTGCTTGATAAGGTTATAAACCTTTTTGCCAGTTTAGATGTGTGAACATACTTTCTACGGATGTTTTCCAGGGTGCAATGAACTATTAAACAAATAGAAGAAACCTGAGGGAGAAGCCGAAGGGACAAGAAGAAAATTATAGTGCAAGATAACAGCAATCAACCATTTTTCTGGTCATCCCAGTGGTTGTATCCATAGCTTTTCCTGTCATATCTCCTTTGCTAGATGTGCTTGGATGCCTCACAAGGAAATCTGTGATACATCTTGCCCTAGGGAGGAGAAATAAACCCGGAATGAATAATAACAAAATGGTTATTGAGTTGTAGTCTTGCAGCAATTGGATATACAAACCATATAATGCTGATAACCCTGGAGGATCTGGCGACCCGACAAAACTTCCACAAATGACCTGATTCATCTCCCAACTGCCAGCCACCACTATCATTGCAACATTTAAAAAAGTAGCAGTGAAGCAAGGTGTATCTCTGTACTTGGAAAAAATCAGTGAAATCAAATTGCATTTGATAGCTGGCATGTCTGCATGATCCAGCAAAAACAAACTACTAAGGTTATCATGGGATCAAGCTGAGGTAGCTTCAAGGGTCAGTCTACAGATCATGTTAAGTGTTCCTGTCATAAAGCATATAGTCAAAAATATAAGATGAAGAGAAATGAAGGTTAATCAGCAATGATACCTCCTTCAGCTCGAGTTAGAGCAATCTGGATTGCTATTACATTTTATACAAGATGCCATCTGGATTTATATGACAAGTTTGAATTTGCCGAGGCAAGACCACTATAATTCAATCTTCCAAACAAAAAACTAAAGATGACATCATTTGCCTGAAAACTATCTCAGATTGATACCATCCAATATTCAAATCTTTGAAAATCGATTAAATTCATATCATACACAATAAGAAAAGAAGCATCTCAAGATACTGAATTTGTTAGAAAGAAGTTATGGACAGAACTTAAATAAGCATCATCTTTAGTAACCACTGAAATCATAAAGTCTGGACTGAAACATTTAAAGAATGCATATACAGTTTCTTTTGGATGGGAACTCACATATGGGAGGCAAACAGACAAATGGAAGCGGACGAAATAATAAAACAAGGACCATGAAAATGATTCCATCAACAAAATTTTAAATGAGTCATGAATATTGGAACCAAAATGATCTTTCCTGATTCAGTCCTGTCACTTCAATTTAGTAGTGCTATAGATCATTTTTGTTATCATTAAATCATGAAACAGATGGGAGGATTGCAAAAGTGATTCAAGACAGGAACATGGCTTTGCCAAATAAGTTAGACTAAGTAATCATGACAGATCATAAAAGATAGAAGCCTCCTATAAGCTCAGCAAATAAAATTTTTATTATTCCAGGACAATTAAAAGGTAATAAGACCACATTATACGTTAAATAATTCTCATCATCAACAACCATTAATAAATAAGAAAATGTGAGAAGCTTTGGGGTACTAACATAAACTCCATATGAAGATTATTAGTGAATCATTCAATAATTTGGTAGATGACATTACTAATGGCAAAGGCATGTTTCAAACTTACCAATACAACCATACTTCGATTTCACTGTTGGATATTAATTTATTTCCCTCAGAATGATCAAAGTTGCAATACTGATGCTTCTATAATATCAAGTAAATTAGCAGTTGAAGACAACTTGTTTCTTGGTGATACTCATGACTATAAGCTGTCTTCTCAGCAACCTCATATTAAGGATCTCAATGGAGTAGCTCAAAAGCTTATCAATGGTCTTATGCAGAGTTATGTCATCAAAGAAAAAGATGCAAAATGTGATTTATGATATAGAGACACTTAAGAGACTACATTAAATAAAAGATGCATCTTTTAATTGCTCTCCACAACAAAAATATGCAGAAATCTGGTTCCACCTCAGACAACTTAAAGCAACAGCTGGCCTTTCTATACTTATTTGGAACCATTAGAGTTGTATGAAAAGTGTATAACCATCGTTGAAAATCTCAGAACATTCTACTTCAGCATATACTGATAAATATGTTTTTGGATATGCATAACTTTAAAAAAAAAAAGGGGTAACAAAAGCATCCACATATTATATGCAGACATATCATGCGATCATAAAAATATCATAGAAAATTGCATGATTTACTAGATTATTGCTACTTTAGCCGCATATACCATAACCTTCTTTAAAGCCAGTAAACAAATGACTGAAGTTGACTATATTTTTTCCTCCTCCTCCCACCTTCAGGTAAATCCATAACATTAAATTTATGCAGACAGTTCCAGATGCCTTCGCATCCTAAAATTTTTATAAGGCTCTGCTTTGCAACTCCTGCTTCCAATTAGGCAACTTCTTGTCAAAGATGAGCAAGATTGTGCGTGTGTGTGTGTGTGTGTGTGTGTGAGTGACATAAAGCTTAGTATTTATACAAAGCTGAAAAGTGGTCAATTTTCATACCAAACATATTAAAGAGGTGCAATATGTCATTAATGCACTACAAATGAAATCCATGACCTTCTGATTTCCACTATCAAACACTAGATTGCCCTATAAACAGGAGATAATAGTTAAGGAACTTAGTAAATAATGCTGGAAATTGATGTCATATGGAAATAAGTACAGTAAGAATCCTGGAGGAAAATTACAGGAAAAATGAAAATATTAATAATACCCACAGAAAGGTGATAAGTTGACGTTAAAGAAGTTGATCTTTGTTCAATACACACTACATCACCAAATCGGAACCAAATTAAATAGGATAATTCTTATTGGTGAAGAATACTGAATTAGGCACCGGTAGATTTTAAAGAAAACTGGCTTAGGGTAAAAGACAACTAGCCATTTCTTAGACCAACAATACACAACATAAATTGGACCTAGGGATCAGATTATCAGTGTCTCTCTGATCATGTGGAGATTGATCAAAGTATTTACTTCTGATGAAAGATATTATCAGAAAGATTGGGTAATTATTTCTGAAGTATGTGAGTGACACCAAATGAGGAAGAATAGAATTAGAGAAGATGGCAATGGATCTTATTCACAAACAAAGGCATATTGCCTGCTGATGCTAAGCATTCAGTGAAGTAAAAGATCATGGTAACTTAGTGGTAGCAGATAGAATGAAAACAGGGCTTCCTAGTAAAAGCTTTGCAATTTTATGTTTCACCTACCTGTGTCAGCTTTCAGTATCAGGAGAGTGAAGCAATAAGTCAAATTGACAAGAGATTGTTCTAGGTTGAACAACTTTCTCCACTGCTATTTCCATGGGATTAAAGGGAATCTTAGATTCTAGAAGCTAACAACAGTCCATAATAATGGTCACAAGGTCAAGGTTTAGAAGCAATTCAGCAAGTCCATACTTTGCCAAGAGGCTTATGGTTAAGAGAAGAGATCTGACATGGCAAACACATTGCCAAATTGCAAGATATAGGCCTGTTTGGATGGCCAATCAGCTCATCTGCATAATATCTCCCATGTGAATGGGAAGGTGTGATGAGATAAAGCAGAGGATGAAGAAGTAGAATAAATTGTTAGAGCCCATAGATCCTGCAATCCAAGTATCTATTGATTGCAAAGGTAAAAATTGAGCGCTTTGTGGGAAACAATTTTATTATGAAGTCTAAATAGATCATTGGAAGAAAAGGTTGATGGTAAATCTAAGAAGAATCATCAGAGGTTTCTCAAATTTAGAAAAATTATACGACTCTAACCATAATCAATGAACCATTCCCATTGCATATGAGGCATCCTTTATGAATCCTTCTTTGATGTTTCTTCCAGATCTTCTTATCATTTAAAGGCCAACCACTGCCATTTATTTGTTCAACGTATGGTAAATAAGAATCCATTTTAGTTGCATTACAAGCAAAGAACTCATTGAAGGATATTGCTATCATTTTTTAAATGGCATCCTTATTGTTTCGAATAAGACAATCTTGGCTTTATGAACTTGAAACAATATATGTCATTAAACAAAAAGAAAGAAACAATAGATGTAAGAAACAATGTTCCAAGAGTAGTTCATCAATCTTATAAATGCTTAGTAATCATGGAATCATGGACATCTGATCCATACACACAAACTTGTAATTTATTCACAAAGAAGAATAACAGTTTCCAGTGCATGACCTCTACAAATGGCATGGCAGCAAGAACAGACAACCAACAGGGACTATGTACAAGATGAAAATTTGGAAACATGAAAACACTCGAGCAAGGCACTTGCATTCAGAAGCTTTAGCAACATAGCATCTACAGGTGGGAGCTGCCAGTTCTCCCTCACAATCTTTATGAAAACACTCAAGCAAGGCACTTGCATTCAGAAGCTTTAGCAACAAGCATCTACAGGTGGGAGCTACCAGTTCTCCCTCACAATCTTTGACTTCTCAAGTATAAACTTCCCTTCTTTGTACTTCTGTGTCTCCTCATAAGCTCTTTCATATTTCCAACCCAACACTTCATGACAATCACAGCAGTAGATATCAGCAACCGTATGCAATCCTGTCATTAGCTGCCTATCTTCCTTTGCCCCCACAACTATGTTCATTGTATGAGAAAACAGAAATGCGCGCCCATTTCTCCCCTGAGATCATTTTGGAGGTTGCAGACCATAGACTATATCATTCTCCAAGCAAAAAAAACAAAAAAAAAATAATGATGCGTATATGTCAAATTAGCAAAATTCCCTTTACTCAAACCCTATATCTTCAGTTTCAAATTGTTTTGAGAAATGTTTGCATTCTTGAAATTGAAACTTTAGAGATTTGCCAATAATGTTTCTTCATTTTCTCCATATGCGCATTCAACAATTTACACTATACTATTCATATGGGAGGCATAGTATATATGGAAAGAAACAATCCGCAAGAGTAATCCTAAATCACATCATGTAGTAGTAGAGTGATGCAGGTGTTCTTCACCTGAAAAGCTTTCGAAATGATATCATCATGAAGAGCAACATTGTTTCGGCAATTGAAACAGCTGTATAATCGAGGCCCAACCCCTTCAGCCATCAGCACCAAGCCCTTCTCCTCTTCAACTGCTTCAATTAAGGGGAAAAAAATGAATCAGAACCTTTCACAAACACAAGTAATTGCAAATAACCAGAATGCATCAACATATGAAAAATCAGAAACCTAATTACATAACCTTCTCTTCAGGGAAAAAAAAAAAATCAAACAAGCAAAATTAAACAAACCTCTAAGAGATAAAAGAATTTCTACCACTTCCTCCTCCTGCCACCTTCCTGCGACAGAGAAACCGATCGCCCATTATGCGATCACAACGTGATTAAAAAGAAAAAGGGTCGGAGATGGACAATTAAGTTAATTAACCACTAAAAAACTCAAAAAATAACAAGGGAAACGGGATTTCCTAACCAAAAAAGCTATGAATTATTTTAAAAATAAAACACTGACAGTGGCAAACGTAAGTGGGAGTCTGTAGTATACATCAGAAAACTGGGGCATCCATGAACTTTTAACCGTTTAAAATTATGTTAAAGAAAAAAAAGCATAATATTGGAAACCATGAAGGGTGAAAGAAAATGAGGGGATTCCACCAAAAAAAGAAAAAAAGGAAAATAAGGAGAGACAGAAATCGTGAAAGGGAATTCAAATCATAATGTGGGCAAAAACCCATTAAGAAAAAAAAAAGTCCCCTCATTTCTTTATGGGATAAGATGGCAATCCAAGTTGTACATAATTCGTCTGGAAAAAAAAAAGAAGAGGTTTTAGAGATTTACCATTTGATCAACCATTGAACAAGCATACAGAACCGAGAGAAAACATAAAAGAAAAGAAAAGAAATTGATTCCTCTTTTGGAAGGCCCTGAAAAATATGAAGGAGAAGAACGAATTCTTGTCAGTTAAAAGAGGAGGGCAGGAAGAGGCGGAGATCAATTAAATAATGATATACGAGACCTGGCCTTGTCGGCCTTCTAACGCTTTTAGCCGGGGCAGAGAGAAGAGTAGAGAGGGGTTAGGGTTTTTTATTAAAGAAAATCTTTATTTTTCCCCTCTTCTTCTTCGTCTTCATCGAAAATGCTATGTGTACCCCAATGTTTACCCAAGGAGCTACAATCCGCGAATTAGTGAACCGCTGAGGGCTAATGAGGCAATGAGGCCGGGAGAGTTGGAAGAACACTCCTCTGAACCGCTGAGGGCGAATAAGGCAAAGTGGTAGCTGAGCTACTTTCGACTAGGATTGGGGATTCTGCGTTACGTATGATGCTGCATGATTGAACTTTTTGTACTTCGGAATTCCTATCGCATCTAATTCTTCAATTATGTTATCACTCTTTTAATGCCTAGATAATTAATCAACATCTGCCAGCACGCGAGAAAGAATCTGGAGTTCTTTTTCTGAGCAATAAAAAAAAAAAAAAATTATAAAAATAATTTAATATTTAATTTATTTATCGATTTGATGCAAAATATGCCAGTCACCTCCCATTTTTACGTACATGCAAAAAAAAATAAAAAATAAAAATATCATTCCAAACCATGTTTTTAAAAATACCATATCATTTGACGTTTTTAAATATTTTCAAAAAAATACAAATAAATAAATAATCAAAAATAAAAAATTATAATTTTAATTTTTTTTTAAAAATTAAAATTATAATTTTGATAAAAATAAAAATTATTTTTTTATTTCAAATTATTTTTTCAAATTTTACTAAAAAAATATATGAAAAAAATTATTGTAAAAAAAAATTGAAAATATCATTAAAATAGAATTGAAAAGAAATAGAAATTATAATTTAAAATTTTAAAAAAATAAAAATTTTAAATTTAATTCAAATAAAAATCATCATTCCATATTACAATCTCCTTTTCGAATTATTTTTTTTAAAATATAATAAAAAAAAATTAAAAATTATAATTTGAAATAAATTTTTAAAAATTAAATTTAAATTTTAATTAAAATAAAAAATAATTTAAATTATTTTATTCATTCAAATTTAATTTTTTTAAAAAAATATGTAAACTAAAAAAATATCTAAAAAAAATCTTTCTTAAAAAATTTAAAAAATAAAAAATATGCAAAAAAAATGAGAAAGAAATGAGAAAAAAAAATAAAATTATAATTTTGAATAAAAATAAATAAAATTTAAATTTAAATTTAAATAAAAACCATCATTTAAAATTACTTTCCCCATTTCAAATTAATTTTTTAAAAAAAATATATAAAAAATAAAAAAATAGCATAAAAAAGTCAAAAATTTAAAAAAATTGGAAAAAAATAAAAATTATAATTTTAAATTAAAAAAATTAAAATTTTAAAATTAATTAAAATAAAAATATCATTTTAAATTATTTTTCCCATTTCAAATTAATTTATTTAAAAAATATTCCAAACAAATGAAAAAAATATCCTAAAAAAATTTCATAAAAACAGAAATAAATGGTAAAAATGGAAAAAAATATAATTATAATTTTAAATTATAGAAAAAATTAAAATTTTAATTTGAATTAAATTTTGATAAAAGAAAAAAATGCCATAAAAAAAGTGAAAAAAAAGAGAAAAAAGTGATAAAAAATTAAAATAAAAAATAAGAAATAAAAAAAATTTAACTTTAATTCAAATTATTTTTTAATTATTTTTTAATTAAAAAAAATAAAAAATTTCCCCATTTTAAATTATTTTTTAAAAAAAAATATCTGAAGGAAAGAAAAAAATTGATGTCAAAAAGAGAAAAGAATAGAATTGAAAAAAAAATAGGAATTCTAATTCTAATTCAAAAACAAAATTTATAATTTTAAATTTTAAGAAATAAAAATTTTAATTATAATTCAAATTAGAAATATCATTTCAAATAACTAAATTAATTTAAATTTAATTTTTTTAAAAAAATTCCAAACAAAGGAAAAAAATACTTAAAAAAATGTCAAAAAGTTAAAAATGGGAGAAAATTAAATTTATATTTTTAAATTATAAAAATTTTAATTTGAATTCTAAAAAATTAAAAAGAAATGCCATAAAAGAAGTGAATAAAAGAAAAAAAATGATAAAAAATATAATTATAAATATAAATAAAAAATATTAACTTTAATTTAAATAAAAAATTATCATTCAAATTACTATTCTCATTTAAAATTATTTTTATTTATTAAAAAATCACATAAAAATAACTAAAGAAATTGAAAAAAATTTAAAAAAACTATAAATAAAAATTAAAAAAAATAGAAAAATGCCAAAGGGAACGACGTTTTTGAAAACGCCATCCCCCTTGGTGTTTTTCAAAGATATAATCCAAAAAAAAAATCCTTCTCTCTCTTCTCCCTCTTCTCCGGTGATCTCCGACGTTTTCTCCTCTCTAGCAGCACGGCGGTGAGCTCCCTCCTCTCTCTCTCTCCCTCTTCTCTCCCTCTTCCTCTCTCTCTTCCTCTTTTTTTTAGTTTACATATTTTTTTTAAAAAATTAAATTTGAATGAAGAAAATAATTTAAAATTATTTTTTATTTTAATTAAAATTTGAAATTTAATTTTTAAAAATTCATTACAAATTATAATTTTTAATTTTTTATTATTTTTTTCAATTTTTTTCTTCTTTTATGATATTTTTTTAAAAAAATTAATTAGAAAAGGAGATTGTAATATGAAATGATGATTTTTATTTGAATTAAATTTAAAATTTTTATTTTCTTAAAATTTTGAATTATAATTTCTATTTCTTTTCAATTCTATTTTTATGATATTTTCAATTTTTTTACAATAATTTTTTCATATATTTTTTTTAAAAAAATTGAAATGATAATTTGAAATAAAAAGATAATTTTTATTTTTATCAAAATTGTAATTTTTATTTTTTTAAAAATTTAAAATTAAAATTATTCCTTTTTGGCCATTTTTTTGTTTTTTTTTGGGAATATTTAAAAGCGCCAAATGATATGGCGTTTTTAATATTTTTTTTTTCGCGTGGTCTATGTGGAAAATGAGAGGTGGCTGACGTGGAAGATAAAACGCCATTTTGAATAGCGTTTTATCATTTTTGCATCAAATCGATAAATAGGTTAAACATTGAATTATTTTTGTAATTAAATTTTTTTTATATTACTTAGGAAAAGGACTCTGTAAACTGCATGCGGCGCAATAAAAATGACATGGATGAATCATCCAATCATCTCGCTTCATAATATATATTTAATAATATATTTAATATTTTATTTTTTATTTTTTATTTAAAATTTTAAAAATAAAAATATTTTTTTTATTTTAAAAAAATTATGACATCCTACGGTTATATTATGACATTCTACAGTCAATTTATAATTTTTTGTATATAAAAAATTATAATTTTTTAAAATTATAAAAAAATAATATTTTTATTATTAAAAATTTATAAAATTTTTAAATGACGAAAATATTTTTTTCCTCTTTATGATATTTTATGGTCAAATTATGAGCAGAAAGGAAGGATATCATAATATAGCCAAAGGATATGATAATTTTTTTGAAAAAAAAAAATATTTTCATCATTCAAAATTTTAAACAAAAAAAATAGAACTGCAGACATTAAATGCACGTTGAAAAGCGATGGCTATGTGCCCAACTAGATAGGATGATTTTTCTATACTCTATGCGGTGTACAAAGAATTACTCGTCAAGACACATGCGATTTGGAGAGTTCAATGAAGGCTCGAAACGGGCTGGACCCAGTAAAGGCTTGGGCTCGTTGGGCTTAGTTGGGCCATTTTGGGCTCAAATTGAGTTCGATGATGGACACCAAGGCTTGTGATCACCCACAAAGAATGTGCTCGTAGTTTTTTCTATTTGTCGACCATTGTTTGGCTTTGGGCCTCGGGCTTATTTTTATAAGCCATGACTTAACCAGGGACTTTGATCTTGGCTCATTTGATGATGTATTGGATTTGAATTTACCCGATTATATTGACAAGTTTGGTTTTTTTTTTGGGTAAAGGACAAGTTTGGTGTTTAATGGACAGCTCCACATATTTGGCGCTCCAGAGTCGAGCTAGTATGGATTTCGTCTCCTTGAAAATCCATGAAAAATATAATTAAGAAATTGCACATATAATATCCATCTCTCTTTTACACATTTTCTCCTTCATATCTCAAACCAACGGGACTCTATTTCAATAAAAAAAAAAAAAAAAAATAGAGGGGGAGGAAGAAGAAGAAGAAGAAAATGTCTTTATCTTTCTTTTTCACGTACTCAAATGGTTGAACTCTTTTTAAAATTTAAAAGATAAATAAAAGTACACGATGCTCTTACTTAATTCTATATCTTCTCTCTATATTATCTTTTAATTTTTTTATTCTTTTTCTAGTAGGAAATCTTCCAATTTTTTTTTATTGTGTTAAGTTTAACATGCATCTTCTAACCCTTCTATCTCTTCTCTTTTCAAAGTTTTTCCATCTATATTCTATTATTATTGGAGATAATTTTGTACTAGCCAAAGACATAAGGCATATGAGGATGTGCAGCCATATCAGGCTTGGCTTGAAATCTGGTTCCATCACATCATTCCATTAAAATATGGGAATAATCAAGAGTAAAAGAAGGGCCGTCCATTCTTAAAACAGCTGGTCGTCAACCTATGCCATTAATGAATGTGGCCCCTACATATCATGAGGAGACGTTACTCACCTAACTTGAGAAGATCAGGAGGACAAGCACGATCTTCGAGGATACTCAATGAGGATCATAAAAAAATGGATAAGAAATAAAAAATAAATAAATTTTTTCAGCTAAGAAAAGGATAACAGACATATTTCGTCCAACAAGACAAGCCTAACCGTCTAATCCTCCTTTCTCTCATGGCTCTTCAACCACTGCCCATAAATAAAAGGTCAAAAGAGATCCTCGAGGTATGCGATCTCTTCTCTCCCAAAAAATGCTCATGCCTTCCTCTGTTAAACAGAAATATGACTCAAGTATCGGAGGGTTTTTGAAGGAGCCGACTCCGGTCAGAGATTTTTCTTGTAGGTCCTGTTGCCGCCGCCCCATCATCGTCGACTTATGATCGCTCCAGCTATCCCAATCTCGAGATGAATTTCTACACTAACAAATTAACGCTAAAGAAAGAGCCCTCAAGCCTGTTTATGGGAAGATGTGAGCGTTCGATGAGAGGAGTTTCATCGTGTTGCTTCAACACCGACAAGATCTGATCGTCCATTTTCAAATCAATTAGATAGTCCAACTATCTATGAACCGATTGATGTTAGCTAATGCCCTTCGAGCCATCCTAGCTAGGCTCAAATTGGGGCACTTTGAATAAAGAAAAAATCTCAATTGAAAAAGAAGGTCAAGATGAGGAGAGGGATCTCAACATCCGAAAAGAATGATTCAAATCAGAAAGGACGTTGCAGGATCCAGATAAAAAATAAAATTATAAAAAAAAATTAATCATATTAGATCCTTATTTTCTTATCCGTACTTTTGATTCTAGGTAGGATCAAAAATTAGGAAAAATTTTTTTTTTTACAAGCTCATCAGCAATACCTTCAATATACTGTATAAGAGCTAGTTTGAGAGCCTCATGAACATGAGCAAACCAAATGTCCAATGAAAGCTCTTCGTCCACATCATCCTACGCACAAAGACGTCCTAGTGCCAAAGCCGTATATGCTCAATCTTAGATGGGGCACCGAGATCGTTTGAGGCCTCATGCACAGCCGCAAGAAAAAAAAAGAGAGACAAAAAAAAGAAGAAGAAGAAGAAGAAGAAGAAGAAGAAGAGAAAGAGGAAAGAGGGAGAGAGTACGGAGAAAGGGCATTGTGCGCATCTCCGATGTCGAAGACCCGCCAGATCGACAGTCTCAACTCCCACACGCCCGCGCGCATCTTTGAAGCCAAACCCCGTTAGATCGGCGGTCCCAGCTCCTGCCGCATGCCTGAGCGTCTCCGGCACCAAGCCCCACCGGATCGGTGCCCCTAAAGCCATCAGAGCGGGGGCCACAAAGCCCCCCATGCTGTTACGCATGTATCCGATAAGATCGGAGGCCCTTGGAGCCCTCCGTGCACGCGTTTGTGGCACGTGAACTCCTACCGATATCGGGGCCAAGATCGGAGGCTTTGAAGCCTCCCCTGCGTGCATCTCCAACGCCGAGCTTCACCGACTGGAGGCTCTGAAGTTCCTGCACATGCATCTCGCCTCTGTCGACGGTGCTGTAGTCACCTACAAATGGTGTTGAGGTTGCCGCTGACGGTGCCGAAGTCATTCGTAGAAGGCTCAAAAGTCCTTGCGCGCACGTCTCACATCCGGTGTGCCAAGTTTGCCCACGAGCGTGTGCCTTCCCCCATCGGCACCAACCTTCGCCAGGTCCTAAGTTTTGAGGTCCTTCCTGCATGCCTCCCTTGCATTAGTGCCGAGCTCGCCCAAGTCTGTGCTTGCGAGCTCGCCACACCCGTGCCTCACCTCTGACGACATCGGGGAACTCGCCCGCGAGCACCTTCGAGCTCCAAGCCCATGCTCTTGCCTCACCACTGACGGCGCCGAGGGCGTTGCCTGTAGATGGATCCGAGGCCCATGAAACCGAAGTAGCATGCGAGTAATTCCGAAGTCCCTCCATTCTTATGGCATCTTCGACGGTGCAGAGAGGCTCAATCCAAGATAGATCTGAGGTCCCGGCACCAAGGAAGTCGCCTATGGATGGATCCAAAGTCCTCTCTGCTTCTACCTTATCCCCCACGGCACCGAGGCCACCTGCAAGCAGCCCTGAGGTCCTTCCCATGCGCCCATGAGCGTCGAGCCCCTCCTGCAAACCCATGCGCATCTCCAGTGCCGAGCCCCACCGGTCGGAGGCTCTGGAGTCCCTGTGCATGCGTCTCAGCCATGCCGAAGCCTCCCGGCGCATACCTGAAGCGCCCGTCTATGCCGATCCTTGCCGGATCTGCGACATTGAAGCTTCCTCATGCACCCATGCGCACCTCTAGCATGGCCGAAGCCGCTTGCGAAATAAACAGGGGAGAGAGCCTGATTTGAAGTCGAAACCAGAATAATCCAAGATGCAGATCAAGATCAAATTGAAGCAAAAAATAAGGCCAATCTAAGATAAAGATCAAACTCAAATCAAGATACATAACAAGGAGTCTAATAGAATTTACGAGCTCTCAAGTAAAAACTCATAATAAAAAACTCTTAAGCTTTCATCCATTATTCTTTCTCTTCCTTCTTGTAGGACTATAGGACAACAAAATCGAAACCAAGCTATCAAGCCCAAATTCGAACCGAAGTTAAAATCAAATCCGAGCCAAAGTTAAAATCCGGGCTGAACTGAAATTAAAATCAAGACCGAGCCGAACTCAGAATCAAGACCAAGCCAAAGTCAAAATCAAGGACAAGCTGAAGTTAAAATCACAGCTGATCCGAAGTCAAAAAATCAGTCTAATCCAAAATTAGATCTGGACCAATCCATAGTCAGATAAAGGCCAATCCGAGATTAGATCCGGACCAATTCGAAGTGAGATAGAGGTTGATTCGAAGTCAGATCCAAGCCGATTCGAAGTCAAATCTGAGCCAATTCGAAGTCAAAATCAGATTAATCCTAAAATAAAAACAAATCTAAACTGAGGCAAAGTTCAAATCCAAGATCAACTCCAAGAACAATGAGTCTTTGAGTACCTGAGCCCTAAGCAAAAATCAAGATCAATCCGAGATAAAGATCCGACCCACCTGAGGTGAGATCAAGGCCAATCTGAGATAAAAATAAGGCCAAATCGAGGTGAAATTCAAGATCGAGCCAAGCTGAAATTCAAGATCGAATTAAGAAGGGGTACACCAAGTCGAGGCAAAAAACAAAAAAGAGGGAGGGCGAAATCAAAGGGATCTCATGGGTAGGCCGAGGTAAAACCAAAAGCAAAGCCGAGATAAAGATTAAGACTGAACCGAAAGTGAAGACCATATTGAGGTCG
This sequence comes from Elaeis guineensis, assembly GCF_000442705.2. Classification (NCBI taxonomy): domain Eukaryota; kingdom Viridiplantae; phylum Streptophyta; class Magnoliopsida; order Arecales; family Arecaceae; genus Elaeis; species Elaeis guineensis. The sequence goes on from NC_026003.2 coordinate 113,347,795, forward strand.
CCGACCTCCCAAAGTCAACCTCTCAAAGCTGAGCTCCTAGAGTCAACCTCCTAAAGTTGAACTCCTGAAAGCTGAAGTGAAGCAAACTGGCTAAAATAGGGTAACACTACTCCAATCATCCATTATCTTCTTAACTCCAAAGCTCGACTTGACTTGAAAATCAAAAGCCCTTGTCGGAGTCAATCCGATGAGTTCTCTCATTTTTTGTGTGTAGATCCATAACTCAAGATCTCAGTGACTAAAAGGCAAGGGCTAACTTACAAGGAACCCTGAAGGCCATACTCATCCGTCAGCGAGTCAACGCCCATGATGATCATAGTTAGACAGGAAGTGAGGGCTAACCTATAAAGACTCCCAATGCTCACCGACCTGGTCGATGCGGGTAGAAAATCTCGATAATTAGGATGTGGGGGCTAAACCGCAAGCACCTCTAATGATCTTTCATCTTTTGGTGAACAGCGTCTTCGATGACTCTTCATCTTTTGATGAATAGTGCCCCCAATGGCCCTTCACTTTTTGGTGAACAATGCCTTCGATGGCCCTCGCTCTTCAGTGAACAGCACCAATGAAGATCTTGATGACTAAAAAGTGAAGGTTAACCTATGAGGACCCCCAACGGCCCTTCGCTCTTTGGTGAACAGTGCCAATGAAGACCTTAGTTATCAAGAAGCGAGGGCCAGCCCATGAGAACCCTCGGAGGCCCCTGGATCTTTAGCGAGCAGAACCAAAGCCTCTCATTCTTTAGCAAGCATAGCCAGTGAACATAGTCATACAAGAAATAAGTAAGGACCCTCAAAAATCAGCCCCACTGTAAAGAAGGTCCCTTGCTTTGTAGCAAACGAAGTTGACGAAGATTTCAACGAACTAAAATATTACAAATCACCAGGATGATATGACTTTTTGCCTTACCAAGAGCTGCAAACACATCGCATCAGCTAAAAAGATGATCTTGGCGCGTCTTCGGCCAACCAAAAATACTCACTTCATCTGATCCAATTATGACTCGAACCCGAGAGTAGGGGGCTAGTGTTGGGAGTAATTTCATACTAGCCGAAGATGTAAGGCATATGAGACCGTAAGTCATATCAGGCTTGGCCTGAGACCTAGTTTTGTCACATCATCCCATTAAAATATAAGAATAATTAAGAGTAAAAGAAAAGCCGTTCATTCTCAAAATAGCTAGTTGTTAACCCATGCCATTAATAGATGTGGCCCCTACAGACCATGAGGAGATGTTATTCACCCAACTCAAGAAAGTCAAAAGGACAGGTACGATCTTCGAAGATATTCAGTGAGGATTACAGAAAAATGGATAAGAAATAAAAAATAAATAATTTTTTTCAAAGAAGAAAAGGATAACAGATGTATCTCACCCAATAAGGCAAACCTAACCATCTAATCCTCCTTCCACTCATGGCTCTTCAACCACCACCCATAAATAAAGGGTCAAGAGAGACCCTCGAGGTACGTGATTTTTTCTCTCCCAAAAAATGCTCTCTCCTCCTTCTATTGAACAGAAATATGACTTGAGCGTCGGATGATCCCCATCAGAACCGACTCCGATCAGAAACTTTTCTTGCAAATCCTGCTGCAGTCATCCCACCGTCGCCGACTAGTGATCGCTCCAGCCATCCCGATCTCGAGACGAATTTCTACACCAACAGTTATCATTACATGAGAATAGATTAGAGATCATCAAAATTTATTTTTTTTTATTTTTAAATAATTTTAGCAGTATAGATTATGATCGATAGCATAGATTTTTTATTTGGATCTCCATCATAAATTTTAGAAACAAGAGAAATTGATACATTCGCCTCTCTAAGAGAAGTGTAGTATCTCTCTCTTTTCGCATGTGCTAGTCTTTTGCACGTGCCTTAATCCAAGAATAGGATAGAAAGAAAATACGATGAGATTCTAGCTTGCAGAGGACTAAAGTGGACAAGATTCCATAATTTTTAAGTGATATTTTTTCAATATGATAAGATACAAGGAAAATATGATGAGAGCCCATGGCTTTTGGAAGACTAAAGTATAAGATTCTATGATTTTTAAGAGGAATTTTTCATGCATTAAGAAAAGAGAAGAAAAGTCTGGCGTTAGGACTTGATACCGAAAATAAATAAATGAGTGAATAGAATAGTAGTTAAATAAAAGAGTTACTTTTTGAAAAAAAAATAGATGGTGGGAATAGCATATCAATGATTTAAGTTATTAAATATGAGCTGCTATCTCAAGTGGCTTACACACATGCACACACAATAAGGCACGTGATTCGAAAAGTTTTTAATTATATAATTAGATGATTTAAATAATATAAAATAATATATATATTGATTGGATCTTGTTAGGATAATTCAATCTGTTTTTTGGATTCACAGTCGGTGAACCGACTATCTATCGGTTAGGACAATGGACCATCAAAGCTACATTACAGAATAAGTTCTGACTCAATTACAATACATCACCCAACTTTCAATCAGCCTAATAAGTACAAACTACCGACTATAAATTAGTAAGTAGACCGATAGTCGACAACTCTCAACCAATTTTTTCTGATAAATATCATTCAACTATAGTGACTCAACCGACTTCATAACCGATGGTCAGTCGATATATCAGAGTCATCGACTAATGGTCATTCAGATTTTCACAATCACCGACATATAGTCGACGCATTCAAACTACTGACATAAAGTCAGCGTATCAGAAATTGTCAGTGCAGAAAGTGCATAATGGTCACATACCACGATCATCAAAGGGCCTCAACCATCCATCCCACGATCACATAATATCAGAATAAGCGGGATCCACGTGTCTAACCATTACAAACGGTTACTAGCGGATTATTTATAAAAAAGAGGTAAATGAATAGCGTGGGTAAGATACTTCTAGACTGATACTCTGCCACTTCTTATTTTCTACTTCCTGGTCAACCATTCTCCACTGACTTAAATATCTGAGGATCTCCGTCGGACACAACTCCAGTCAATGTGAACTTTATTTTGTAAATGCTCTTCACCGACGACAGGTACAACAAGAAATTGACCGTAACAAATTGGCATGCTAAAAAGGGGGGCGAGATTAACAAAATAAAATTATAGTAAAAATAAAAGCTCAAAATAACTCCATCGGCTCCGTCAGGCAATCTTTCCATCGGAGAGACCTCCCTCCACCTCCAATGGCTGAGTCCAATTCTTCGTGTTCCGTTATCACTACAAATGTTCAACTCACTACTTTTATGTAATAAATGAAAGTGCTGACAGAGACAGTGCGTAGCCTCCAACAACAATAGTAGTAGTAAATACAGCCAACAATCAAATGGTGATGCAACCTCGATGATAATTTCATCGACGGGATGGACCATACCACTCAGTCCTTCACTCTCAAAGCATTGATCGCCACCTATTTTTCCCCTCAAAAAGCTGATGAGGAAAAATGATGATGGGCTTTTTCTCCTCATCCAATGAAAGTTTTACTCTTGGATGCTTTTTCTAAGAGAATTTCGAGCATGTGGACAACTACGAGCAAAAATTTCAAAAACTAGATCATCAAATTAAAAGACTACAAAATGGCTAAGTGACAAGACTTTAGGGGGTAGACGATCGTAATCTATAATTAAAAAAGCTTTCCCAAATGATAAATCGATCATGATCTACGATTCGAAAAGATCTTCCCAAACGATGATAGTTTTTCTACAATGAAACAACCTACGACAATATTTCTTTATGATGGAATAATTGTCCTTCAGATATAGAATACCGACAATCTACAAATATCTTCAATTATTCAACCGACTCTTATTTATTAAGAGATGCACATCCGATGAATATATACTTCGACGATAAATATGAGCTCTGGCTCAAGCCCCGAAGAGTCAAAGTAGAAAAATATTGATCTCCGGATTGAGGTAAGTCTCAAGAGGATCTACACGCCGACTTTGATCGATCGAATCTACATATCGACTCTGGTTAAACAATTATATATGCCAACTCAGCTACAGCTGAGCGAAACAATATACCGACTCAATCATGGTTGAGCGAAAGAATAAGTCGATTTGACTCTGGCTAAATTAAAAAATATACTGACTCGACTTCACTCGATCAAAAGATATTCAGTTTGCCACCATCTATCAAATACTTAGAAAAATTTATGCCTAAAAGCTAAGTCGGCTGATATTCGGCTAGTAGGCAAATTATTCTGCTACGACTATTGATCGACATTCGACACACCGATTAATAATCGATAATCTAATTAATATTCAACTGCATTGACAGCAAGTCATTTATAATGAAAAGCAACATACAAAGAGTTCAATACTTAAAAAATTTTCAACACTTGAAAAATTATTCTTTTTATTCATGAGCAAAGGATTACAAAATTGAACCCAAAATCTGATTACAAAAAGTAAGTTGGATTATTGTCCAACTACGAAGAAAGAAAAAAAAAATTATAGTGATCACCAGTCGGCCTCTTCCTCAATTGTGTCGACAATCGTCGCAGCATCAGTCTTATGACCTTTGATAGCAGCCAACTTTGGTACAGCTTTTTCAACAATGGGAGCAGACTCTGGTGCAGTTGGTGTAACTTCTTCAGTCGGCACTATCTCCTTGGTAGTTTTCACTTTCGAACCAAGGGCGGCGATACTGCTCAGATCCAAATTTAGGTATAACTTTTCGACCGTATCCCTGTCGTCTTCATGGCCGACACAATAGGAAGCATAGCCACCCTTGAGGATTTCATTTTTGAAATCTTATGATTCTTTGTAATCCTCGACGACCAGCTCCCGTGCCTGACTCAGAGCATCTTTGGCCGACTGTGCTTCCTCCATAGCGGAGGCCGACTCTGCATCGGCTAATGTCAATCTTGATTCAGTGACTCGATGCTTTTTTCTTTCTTTCTCTAACTCTTTAATGCAACTGTCACGATCTTTTTGGAGTCGACTGATTTCTTGCTTCTTCTTCTTTATTCGAGACTCCTAAGATTTGACAGTCTGCTGTGTGGATTTTAGCTCGATACAAGCCGACTGCAATTCACCTCTCATCGATTTCAACTCGGCTCTTGCGGACTCCAGTTCAGTCTTCATGCGAGAGTTCTTCTCTTGATAATTTGCCTTCGCTCGACTGCCAACCGAAGTTGTTCAATGGCCGCAGCTTTCTCGGCATTTGCAGCCGTGATTTTTTCCATCTACATTCGGTGAAAGTCGGTGATTTTTCGATACCCACTCTCTAATGTCTGTATATCATGTGCTAGCTCAAAAGAAAAGAAAACAAGTTTGGTCAAAAAAAAAAGAGAGAAGAGAGGAGAAGAGAAAGAAGAAGAGAATCATCAACTTATGCTGAGCATTATCAGGAAGAAGAATGAAAATATTTCAGACACAGTCCCATCTTTCCTGTTCTTCCTATCAGTCGGGAAAAGTGCAGCTCCGATGAGTCACTTGGTCAATTTTGAATTGGCCAAAGTCGACTCACCTGTAGGAATCTGGACATCGAAAAGTGCAGTGAAGCCTATCGATGATCCATCTTCTGCAAAAATAGCCAGTACTTTTTTTTGCTCTTCGATTGGTGGTCGCTCACTCAAAGCCGCCATCCAGTCAGGTGTTGATGGTGCCCGAGATAGCATCAACCTAGTTGAAGGTGCCTGAGGTATCGTCGGCACAACAGTGGATTGTTCTGGTTCAGGTACAATAGCAGACTCTGCCAGACCCCCCACCGACGAAATCATGGTTAGCATTATCTTGGCTGGTACCGACATGATGGGTATAACCTCACCATCTCTAATCGATTCTCCTCTGACAGGCGGCGCATCGACTGGTGGAAGCACTGTCGGAGCAGACAGTGCAATGACGGGCTCGACTTCGAGATACCGACAGAATGTCGGTCTCCCTCATTGATGCCAACTCCGCATCACTCGATTCTTCATCGCCGCTCGGGATGGTCCGGCACTAGTCGCTGCTCTCTTTTTAGCGACATGTTGTCGAATATCAGCTGCTGAGACTCGCACCACGGGTCACATAGCTTCAATCAAAAGACTAAATGACCCCGTTACATAGTTCAAAGATAAATGAAAAGTAAAGTGAAGGATCGACTAAGCTATACCTAAGAAAGTCATCGAACTAAGTCCGACGTCATAGAGAGCTTGCTCCGTCAGTAGCTTTCGTTGTGCGGGGACTTTCATATCCTTCAGTCAGAGAAAATTCTTCCGATCAATAACTTCGATCCGACTATATTCATTAGGACTTATTCTTGGATCTCTCCAGGACAAAGGAAAGTTCCAAGATGAAAAAGAAGAAACAAAGAAAAATTGAATCTTCCACTCGTGGATGGACGAAGGGAGATCAAAAATAAAAGGCAAACATTTTCTCGTGTTGAAGAACCACCAGTCCTTAGCTTTTAGGTGGGGACGAAGAATGAAAAAAGCATGAAAAAGAGAAGACCGAGGGTTGGTCGGGATCATGTGATACAATAGAGCAAAACTGATGATCAATCGAATGAAATTTGTAGCTAACTGAGTAGGACAAAGACAGTAATAATTAAAGAGATTCCGGACGAACTTCGAAATCAAAAAAATAAAGATCAGTCCGAAGGTCCTCCATATAAATCACCATCTGATCCGGAGGAGAACTCACCCGACCATTCGGATCAAGTGCAAAGAGCTAAAATTGTTCTGAGATACGATATTATTTTCAGAACCGATCGACATTGAATCTAAATAAGGAAGAAACTTTCATACTCGGATCCAAGGAGAATCGTCAACTGGATCACTCGATCGACTATCCCGAGGGGCCTCATCTACTCTAACCTTCTCTTTATCCTTCCTACTCCTACAAGACATTGAAAATGGTTAGGAAAAAAATCAAAGAAGATTAGAAGAGGAAGAAAAAAAGGAGAAATCTAACCTGAAATTAAAGGATAAATCTGGAGACTACGAAAATATAAGGAGGAAGATTCCTAGAACCTTGAAGCTCTTAACACCCAAAACAAAGTCCTCAGTTGCAGGAGAGAATAACAAATAAAGAAACAAAAAATTCAAATAAAAGCGACATCATATATAAAGGGTCTGTCAACGATCAAGATGAATTTGTTCAAATCAAGATTATCCCAAACTTTAACATGTGGCTACATCAAAACCGATCATTGATCAGACGGTTCCACATATCAACTGTCAGATCATGTCACATCATCTCTATCCACATGAATGATTAAAAGCCAATAACATCCGGACATATAGCGACAATTGACTAGTCAGAATCAAATCAACTGAATCATCCAACCACCTAACCATCTTCTTGAATCGACATCCCAATGATGATCTCACGATTATCGAAGTGACAAAATTGTTGAAGACTCTTTATTTTTCGAAGGAATCATTAATGTCTGCAGTTGAATCGAGGCTTGAGATAACAAGTGACAACTCCGTTCGTCCAACAGTCAAGCTACATGTCAATCCACCTGTCAAGCCACTTTGGATTTGAAAGTGATGGACAACTGTTGAGATAATTCAATCTACTTCACTGATTCACAGTCGGCCAACCGACTATCTATCAGTTAGGACGATGAACCATCAAAGCTACATTACAGGATGAGTTTCGGCTTAATTACAACATATTATCTAACTTTTAATCAAATAGGCACAGACCACTGACATCAATCAGTAAGCTGACCGACGGTCAGTAATTCTCAGCTAATTTTTCTGACAAATATCATTCAACTATAGCGACTCAACCGACTTTATAACCGATGATCAGTCGGTATATCAGAGTCACTGATCGATGGTCATTCAGATTTCTACAATCATCGATATACGATCGACGTATTCAAATTACTGATATAAAGTCAACATATTAAAAATCGCTAATGCAGAAAGTGCATAACGGTCACATACCACGATCATCAGAGGGTCTTAACTATCCATCCCACGATTATATAATGCCGGAATAAGCGACATTCATGCGTCTAACCATTACAAATGGTTACTAATGAATTATTTATAAAAGAGAGATAAACGAACAGCGTGGGGAAGACACTTCTAGACTGATATTCTGCCACTTCTCATTTTTTGGGCTGATACTCTGTCACACCTTATTTTTTACTTCCTGTTCGATCACTCTCTACTGATTTAAGTATCGAAGGATCTCCATCGGATACAACTCCGATCAGTGTAGACTTTATTTTGCTAATGCTTTTCACCGACGATGGATGCAATAAGGGATTGACTGTAACAAATCTCTAAAATTTTATATATATATATATATATATATATATTATAAATATTTTGAAAATAGTAAACCATATCTAATAACATGGATAATCAGTATGAAATTTTAGTTATCTAATTCAAAAAAATGTGAATCAATCCTACCATGTATACATATGCATATCATCAATATATTTAATCCTAATTTGTATCTTTTTTTTATCCAAATATATTCTAAGAAGAATTTTTTTATATATAACTTCATAAATAAATAGACTAAAGCTTTAAGAGTATTCAACAATTTTTTAACGAGACAAACTACCGTCCAACAAATAGGGCAAAAAAAAAAAAAAAAAAAACAAACTTCTCCTATGGAGCATAATCAATCAACCATGTAATACTTAGTGCCATAATCATTTTGCATAGATAGATTATCAAACAACTTCATTGGTATTGATTCTCGGTTATCATTGGCACTAATGCCACGACGTTATCATTATTAATTGTTATCACTGATCTTTCCCATCATTATTATTATAACAACAAATTGATGTGCACAAAATTGATTAATAAATAATATAAAAAATTTATTTACTGTTTGCTGAACTTCTAAAAAATTATTAGCCTTCATTTTCAATATGCAAGGCTGTAGATAACTTCATCAAATAAAATTAGCTTTTCGAATCATCTTTGAGCCCCATTATATAGTGTGGATTCTCTTTCTAAGATGATAACTAGGGCCAGCAACTGGATCGAATCATGTTGGATCAAATACAAATTAGATCGAATATAAATCAAATCAAAAATTTATTAATTTAAATTTAATATATTTATTAAATAGATCTAAAATTTATATCTGAATCTAATTTATTTATTAAACAGATAATCTGATCTAATCTATATAATTTATTTTTTTAATAAATAAAATTAAATTAAATAAATTAAATATATTAAAAATAAATTAAATAAATTTTAAATAGATTAAATAGATTAGATTACGATCCGATTCAATCATTAAATGAATTAGATGAATAAAAAATTTCAAATCTGACTTCAATCCATTTGATAAAAATATCTAAATCGATTGATCCATTTATAATTCATATCTATTTATATCAAATTCAAATATTTTTAAAATGGATGGTCCATTAATCAAATTGATGTTTAGATCATAGATTACAATCCTTAATCATGACCAGGAAAACTAGTAAACACCAAATTATACACCGGTCTCCACGCCAAGGGAAACGGAGGTATGCGACGTCCACTAATTAAACTGTAACAAACCCAGCATTTTGGCATCTCCACCTCTCCAGTATTCCACTTGGAAAACTCATGCTAACCCCCGTGGTCCATGGAATTCCAGTCCCAGCCATCGATCCCGTCCTTTTCTTCATCACTTACGCGCAACCGACAAAGACCGTCCAGCGTCGCTATCAGCACCCATCGCCACACATTTTGCACACCACCATGAGGCGATCGAACGGCATCCGGATACTCTCCTTCCCCCATCATTCACCCACCGCTGGCGGTGACAATAATAACGGACACAGAGCAAGCGTCGCGGGAGATGTCGGCTTTCCTTTCGGCCACGTGTCCTCCAACCGTCCTGCGTCGACCACCCCAACCGAAACACACCAAACATTAGCAGCTCGATCCCGCGAAGCTTCCAGGAAAGCTCCCCCCACGAACCGTCGCGTCCAAGAGGCTTCGTCCCTTCCGTTCATCAGTGGGTCGCGTCCGTCACGTCCGGCCTTCTCGAACGCTGCTTCGTAGAAGCTGTTAAAAAGAAATTATTTTTTAAAAAAAAATTCCAATAAATACACGGCCATTAAACTGGAGCGATCACGACTTCTTAGAAGAAAGCAAGAAAAAAGAAAAGGCTTCTTCTTCTTCTTCTTCCTAAGAGACTTCCTAAGAGTAGAGAAAGAGAGAGTGATGGCGGGGGAAGCGGATCGGATGGCGGCCATGGCGGCAGGGGAGATGGAGTACGAGGACTTGATGCCGACGATGGCGGAGAAGCTGGAGGCGGAGGAGTTCGTGAGGGAGCTGTGCGGGGGGTTCCGGCTGCTGGCGGATCCGGGGCGGGGGCTGATCACGGCGGACAGCCTGCGGCGGAACGCGGCGGCGCTGGGGATGGCGGGGATGACGGCGGAGGACGCGGCGGCGATGGTGAGGGAAGGGGATCTTGATGGAGACGGGGCGCTCAACGAGACGGAGTTCTGCATCCTGATGGTGCGGCTCAGCCCCGGGATGATGGAGGACGCGGAGGCCTGGCTCGAGAAGGCCATTGCCAGGGAGCTCGCCAAACCCTCTTCGGTTTAATTTAATTAGTTTAATTTAATTTAATTTGATTTAATTGTGGAAACTGGACATGGAAATCGAAGATGATGAAGAAATTGACATGGCCCATCGTGTCCTTTGCCTTTCGTAATGTTTCCATTGTAATGATACTTGGTGGCTCAGTGCATAGAGTATTTTTTTTTTTCAGATACCAATTCACTTGCGTTTTATTCGTTACTTATTATTTGTTCCTCTATTATTTAAAGAGATTTCGGATCGTAGCAAGTGTTGTAGTAGATAAGTTGCAGATGGGCTCCATCTTGGATTTATCAAATTATTAAATACCTCACCGAGGATAATGGGATACCTCTCACGGCAATCAAACATGATTGCCTTTTTCCTCCTTTTTGTCCAACAAATCTATGTTAATTTGATGTTGAGATGCATGCACATGCTCTCAATATGTATGTTTCATTGTATATAGATGGATTGATGCTGCCTTGGATCTATCATACATCTCAAGATAGCATTCATGATGACAGGAAGTTTATAGTTTTGTTGTCTAATATACTTGTTCAACAAGTTTAGTTGATAAAGTTGTTTGAAGTTGTTATCAATATTCGGTTCATTCATGGATCGAGGAAAGGAAAAAAAAAAAAAAAAACAACACAAAAGTCTTGATCAACAATCTTTTTAGAAAATCTACCCTCAATTTTGCAAAGCTCTTATTTCATCATATGTGGTTCAAAGCATGATGGTATGAGGATGTGTATGAGAGGCAATGCATGGCTTTGTTAGCAATTTTTAAGGCCAAAAGAATGTATATTTTAAAGAGAGCTTATTTGGTACCAAGGAGTTTTTATCTGAATAAATAGAATAAAAATAATAAAAAAATATTGTTTGTCTATATCAGCTTGGAATTTGGATCGCGATGATGCTTTACCAGATTACCAGGTATGCTTGGTATATCCGTAATTAAGTTGAAATGTCGGGCTAAAGAGGGGCTCCTCGTCTTTCCCATCCTGTCTCACGAGCGGCAGTCATCCTCACTTCCTTCCTTGAAACCGTAGAAGGAAAAGTACACAAATCGGGCTTGAGAACCCCCAGGATCCTTCCTCTCTCCTTCCTCCTGACAAAAGAAAGAAAAGAAAGGAAAAGGAAAAAAACAAAAAAAAGGATAGGCGCAGTCTGAGTAGGGATATGCGAGACATCGATCTTTGGAGGGAATACATTAATGAAAAATTTTTTATTTACTGTAGGTGATATAAAAAATTCAACATGGAGCATATCGTTTTACATAATTGATCAACATAATTATTATTTTTCAATACATATTTAATATTTAATATTTTATTTTTTTATTTAAAAATTTTATATATAAATTTTGTACGATGAAAATATTTTTATTTTTTTAAAAAATTATTATATCATGTGACATATTATAACTTTCTACATACGTAATATCATAATATGGCTTAAAGAATTATGACATCCTATGACATATTATGATATCCTGCATTCAATTATAACTTCCTGCATGCGGGATATCATAATATGTCCAGAATATCATAATATGGTTCAAGATGTTATAATATAGAAATGGTATTTTTGACCAACCACTTTTCAACGCTTATTTAGTGTCTGCAGTTTCACTTTTTCATTTGAAAATTTTGAATGACGAAATGCATATACTCTTTAAAAAAAATTATGACATCATGTGGTATATTAGATACATGCCACTTTTCAAGATTCATGGATTATGATGCCAACAGGGCTGTTAATTACTGCATACAGAAATCGTCAAGCTCTTAACATAGTTCTCCAAGCTTGCCGCGTTGTGCATGAGAACTGATAGCGGAAGTGAAAGTTTGCACTGCTCAGATAAACTAATTAAAAGCACCAACAGATATACTTAAAACATGGCCATCTTTCTTAGATATACGAGAGGTGCACATATTTTCTTATATTTAGCATTAATTCTAATTTTTAACGATTTTATCTGTGCGTTCGATTCGACCAGTGACTTAAGTGACCCGTTCTTCTACTTGAAGTATAACCTTGAAATTCCCCTTCAAAAATCAAGCGCGTTACCTAACTAGAAAAGACGAGAGAAAAAAAAAAAAAAAAACAAGTAATGAAAGAGCTTGAAAGGCTTGACCTGTTATTAACTAACTGAGCGGTAAAATAAGACTTGGTTTATATCCCAAACAAAGAGCACAAGCTGCTCATGTACAACTCGCTCTTTCTATTTTATGGACTCTAGTAGTCATACAGCGAGAAACCAAGAGAGGGTTTTCTGGCTCACATACAAATTTATTCTTTAAGAACGTACACCATATGCTCTCGAACTCGTATATAGATCGGTGAACATATATCAAACGGATTCTGTTGACAAGTATAACTTATCGGCAATTTGAAGCCAGGACATACATAGATATGGAGGCAAGATCTGCTTTCTTATTCCACCACCAAGTAAGCACTCCTTCATTTAATGGTGGGTGTCCTTCCAATCCCAGAAACACTCCTGAGCCTGTCCTTCGTGCGTTTGATATAATCCTCCACTTTCTCATTAATATTCTTCTTTGGCTTTTCTGTTGGCGCCGCAGCCGCCGCCGCCCCCTGTGGTGGTGCTGGCTGTGGCAGTGGTTGTGGAGTCGCCGCTGCCTTTGGTGGTGCAGGTTGTGGCATTTTCGCTGCCTTTGGCGGTGCTGAGGCCAACCCCAGCTTGTCGGGGACCTTCTGAACTGGCACCGATGGTGTTGGCGGTGGTGTGGTCGTTCGCTTTGGTTCAGCCTTGGGTGCAATGGCCTCGGATGGTTTCTTCTGATCAGCTGAGAGTGGTCCGGGTTTCGCTGGAGTGGGAAGTGCTTTTTGAGGAGTGGGTTCTTTCAATGGAGAAGGATTGGGTGAGGCTCCAGGTCCTTGATGGTGGAGAGTGAGGCGGCGATGTGGTCGGGAAGCAGGGTTGAAGGCATGGAAGAGCTTCTCGCACATGCCTACATGGCTGGAAGTGGTTGATTCCTTCTTCTCCATCTGGTGGAGAAGGGAGAGATCTAGAGGAGATTGGATTACTTATGAAGATGGCGAGGTGAGGAAGGGAGGGTATTTATAACAAGGGATGGGGATAGTGAGGAGTGATGCTCCAATCTTGCATGGCAGGTGAGAACGCTGGATGAGAGTTAGCATGGAAGTCAAGTGGGTGGGGATTGCTTTTGTTGCTTTGCAAGATGCCAGAGGCCACTACGAAAGAGTGCTCTTTTACCTAATCGTTTTGTGCGGGATCATATTCTTCGCTGCTTTTCCGCAATGGGGAGTGCCCGTCGTTTTGTAGTTGAATCAATGAGGAATAGCGGATGGATTGTTATTGGTAATCATTGGTTTTGGAGGAAAATGGATACATTGAGGATAGTAGAAAACAGCTGTTATTCGGATTGCATAATTGTGATTTCTAATCCGAATCTTTGGTTTTCGCACTTGTGTTAGAAGGTAAAAGAAATTAAATTGAAGGTGGGAATTATTCTCTCCTTTTTCTGATGACTAGAGCGCACGCAGGTGGCGACTAGAAAGAGGAGATGACGAAGCACGTGAATTTGAGCAACAGAAGCGATAACTATATAGCACAGGAAGGTTGTACGACGACGCTATTAGCCTACCGTCCAAAAGGTAGACCTCCCAGGTCCGGTCCACATGAATCCTCCTCCCAAATGTCCAATGTGTCTATGAACAAGTATCAGCATGAAGAGCTTCATAGACCTTCAATTTTTCAATAAATCACAAGGGAGATGTGGATTGATGTCATACGTCAAAAACACTATAAATTACTCTCATCTTCTAAGGATTGGGATCTCATCTAAAAGATTTGCCAAAAATGTTATTTGGATTTTTTGACCTATAATGCACAATCTATATAGAACTAAATACATACTCGTAAGCATCTTAACATACTTCATTTAAGCTCTAGCATCTTCGGCACACTAAATATTCAAATTCTATCATAAATATCATAATTAATTTAAGATAAATATCTTTATTAGGCTAAGGATTCAAATCCAATAACAAATATCACCATCAATCGATTGCCAACTGTAAAAAGATTTATGTTGTAGCATTTTCTAGTGCTCTTTAATCCATATGAGTCGTAAACTAGATTCGTTCTGATACTATTTATAATGATTTAAAATTTCTTGTCGAAAGATATTATTGAGGTTAGAGATAAAAATAGTATGGATATTATCCGTCCAGATCTATTTTCACATCCAAATTACCACCCAAATTCATTTTCATATCCGAATCAATTTGGATATGGATAGAAACTTGAGGATCCGACTAATATCCGTATCCATGTCCATAAAAAAAAAAGGGATATGAATAGACAACTATTCAATCCGTATTCAAACATCCGAATCTATATATAATTATATATAATTTGATATACTATTTATTAATTTTTAAAAAAATATATATAACTATATAAATATGTTATTAACTTGATTTATCATCTATTTAACAATATCTTTGATTCTATAGTTATAAAGTTTAATTATCGAATTAATATATATAATTATATCCATATTTTAAATATTCGAATTATATCTATTTAAAACAGATATAGATACGAATTTTTACATCCAAATAATATTCGTATCCATATTGATATTCTTCAAACAAAATAAATATGAATATAAATATTATGATCTTCGATCCGTATTCAATTCGATTTCAGTCCTAATTGAGATTCTTTATTTCTATACATGTATTCTATCTCTAGAATATTTTGCCACTGGATTATGAAAAGATGTGATGATTGTTTTTAGCTAATGCATTTTAAAAGCATATGAAATAATTTAGAATGTGTTTGGATGATTAAGCCCAAAAAAGCTATGTATGGATTGGACCAATGCAACAAAGAGAGTCAAACTACATAAATTTGTATTTATAAATACCTAGAATACTCCTGAAGTAGACAAACCCAAATCCTATTAAAAAAAAAAACCCACCAACTAATATTATAATATATAATATAATACATTACAATATACATTACAATATTATAGTATTATAATGTTATACTATATTGTATTACATCTTAATATAATATAACATAATGAAACATTTTATAGTATACATTATGATACTATTGCATATTACAATTACTATAATATATATAATATCTTCTATACATTATATTATAGTAATATAATGTAATTTGTATGATTTGTTCGCAAGCATATTGGCCACTCAATAATTTTCATTAAACCAAAAACAACCAGGTAGAATTGTTGGAGAGCAATGGAGCGAATTACATAAATTTTTTTTCAGCTTTTTTTTTTTTTTTGGTAGAAAAATTTTTTCAGCATTTTAAGAAACCAGAAAACACTACTTGCCAAACACTTTCCCATCTCCCTTGAAAGTGCTTTCTACCCTCCATAAAGTACTTTCCAAAAAGCTCATATGATTCTCCGGAAGCTCTCCCAGGCAGGGCCGAAAAGTCCCAATATGTTTTTGGAAACGGGGGACGCCATCTGATCTTATCGCTGAAGAATTAAATTGTTTGCCAATGCATCGGTATGATAGCCATCGGTTGGCCCACACCATCACAGGTCACAGATGAAACCGTTTATCACTATATGAATTCGCTTTATCATCATCTGAATCAATGCATACGAAAGAGTTGGAACCGCACGATTCCGCGACCGAAGTCACAGACATGCGACTGGCGAAAAAGTGCTCAGGAAAAATATTGCAGCTTATGGAAAAGGATCTTTTTGCCTCATCCAAAATAGAAAGAAGATCTTCCGTCAAAAAACCTCTCATCAGAACAGACCATAAAAAGCAGGAGAATTCTTCGACGGTGATAATAATAATAATAATAATAATAAAAGCGTCTGAAAATAGACAGACGTTGAACATCAGGGGAAAAATGAAAAGGAAACATCTAAAATCCGACAGATAACCCTTACTAAAGCCCACTAATACAAGCGAAGTTATCCAAATCAATGGATTTCAATCAACCGGCCCTCTAGAAATTTGCGATCCCAGAAAGACAGGCTTGCTTACATGCTCTGAAAGCATGGGCTTAGCGTTCAGAAGGCCACATATATGATACACGACCTAAAAGGCACGCGCAGCCAATAGCACCAACTAAAATTATTTGGAGAAAGAACAAGATAACAAAGCCAGTAGGTAATTATCTAATAAAACCTAAACTGAATAAAGCAACCAGCAAGAAACCAATGTCCGGTCATAGCAGTAAAGCTTTTTACTACAAAAGGGGGGAAGAATCTAAAAACTATGTTACACTGGTGCACTTACTAGGAGCTAACCAGATGGTAGTAGGAACAGATGCATAAAAGTCCTAACAACTACCGATGACTTGATCAAAATGCACGACTTCCCACGGAATCCAGATGCTTCAAGTCCTAGACCTCCGTACAGGAGACCGGCTGTAAACAAAGACACCACACCATAGGTTTGATCAAACCAAACATCAAAAGTAATCTGAATTCTAAAAACTACAATAGTCATCAAAAAGAAATTTCACTTCAACATGCATAATAAATTATATGTATATACGTCTCAAATTGTGCCACCATTGTGAATCTAACTATTCAATATATTGGCCTGAGTTCAAAGCCATATAGCAAAATATAACTAAAAAGTTTTCAATTGGCTTCTGCACTACTTCATGCATGTGGTGGTTGAACATCCCAAAAAAGCCTAAAAGCACCCATGCAATCAACACCCAAGAGGGTAAAAACAAATCTGCACACGTAAAGATAACAGCAAAAATATTGTAACATTTTAACAAAGTTTTGCAGTCCTCACCTTGAATAACGACCGTAATCTGGACTTCTGCTCCTATTATATGACGGTCCATCATATCGATCATACACAGGACTACGAGCACGACCATAGTCAGGACTTGGGCGTCCCCTGCGGTACACCGGACTAACAGATCGACCATAAGGGCTGTCACGCCTTCCATAACCACCTCTTCTAGGGCTGTCCCGCCTGTCACCAAGCTCACCATCATCCCTAAAGGCATATTCGACAGATACCACACGATCCAATATCTTGCTGCAAAGTAGAAAAGAGAAAAAGATGATGCTGAATGTGCCACCGTCATGGACTAAGCTTTCATGCAATACACCATGGTAAAAAAAACAGACAGAAAGTCATAGGCAGCAAAAATGAAATTAACTACTTCAAAAGAAAGAAAATGAAACTATTAATAACATTACAAACAAGAAAGCACATAGACATAAAATTATCAAATCTGATACACATCATTAACATTGCCATAACTTGTTTCGATGGCATAAAATGTGCATAACCAGCTTCACAGTCAATTTCATGATTGGTAGATATATACTCTGCAGCAGTTGATACACTGGGAAACTAATCTAGGTGCACAATCATCTAAATTTGACATCCATACCAAAGCGTTTTATTGGCAAGCACGACATGAGCTCACCCTTGAACCAGAAATTCATAATTAGTCAAAAAATTGGGTTTTTCTTTTTCTCTTTTTTTTCTTTTTTTTTTTTTTGTTTGGGTGGGTTTGGGGGGGGGGTCCGAAAAGATCTGATGACTAACAGTAATTTTCTTTGGTAGTTGTAGATGCAGAACTACCAAATATTCAACAGATGGTTACAAAGAAATGCAACAAATATGATACCCCTAAAACTAAATATCAGTTGACTAACAAGTGACCATGAGTAACATGATCAAGCCTCTGTCATACCAAAGACATGCAGGTCAAAATAAATGTAAGACAAGCACACATGCACAACAGTAGCACGCTTCTTTTCATCATTAAACAAGAAAATAAACACCAAGAGTTTTCCAAACTGTTGGATCAACATTTTCAGCTTGAAAAATGTTAATGAAGCAAAAAGAGAGTAAGGTTGCTAACCTCATATTGGTACATTCAAGGGCCTTTGAGGCTTCCTCCTGTGTTTCAAACTGCACAAATGCAAAGTTCCTCCTAATCCGAACATTTAAAATCTTTCCATAAGGTTCAAAATGCCTTTCAATGTCCCTGACTCTGGTACGGATTGGATCAAAGTTGATAACAAAAAGTGTCTTAGTAGGCCTCATGTTTGCCATTGACCTAGAACCATCACGATGTCGTGGACCACGTTCTCCTTGCTGGAAGAAAATACTCAGATAAGTGATCATCAGATGACATAGCAAAGCTGTTGCCAAATCCAAAAGAAAATGCCCAAAGACGACATCATTAATTGATCCATATAAAGTTATAACTGAGACAAATATAAGTTTTGAAGAAAGGAAGATTTTCTTTCCAGAAAAGAAAATTACCCTCGACCACTCAACTGACAGCCTGCGCCTACTATAGCCAAAAGGAATATTGTCTAGGCCTCGTATGGCATCTTCAGCATCACGTTCATCTTCAAAGTAAACAAAAGCATACCCTGAAACAAAGAAGTATTATCAGATAGAGAACCGCATAAAAGTGATTCGCATCATTTCCATTGCCCATGTATCAGTATGATATCCAAATCAGGTTATATTTCTCATGAAAACAGAAATACTACACCTGCATAGATCTGTAGGCCTGAACATTAGTATGTGAATAATGGAATCCATCTAAGATAGGAACTAAATATGATGTCATATAAGTTAATTCCAAGGTAAGTAGTCACTGCCGAGCATGCTTCACCAGAAACAGTGCAGGCATTCGGCTGGCATGGCATGATGATATTGGTTGGCATGGATGATAGTGGTTGGCATGGCATGATGATATCAGTTGGCATGGCATGATGATAACGGTAGACATGGCATGATGATGATGAGTCCTCAACAATCATGCTCGGGCAATGGCCACGTTGGACAATGCAGAAGTGAGGAACGGATGTTCGTGTGAAAGAAATGAAGAATTCCGGTAGTGAATGGAAGGAGCTGATGTGCTGGCAGGAAGGTTTCCTTCGACACGGAAGGTTTTTTGCATGGTAGTGCTGAGCCCAGAAAGAGCTCGATTTCCCTTAGTAGCTCCTGCGTCAAAGCAAACATTTAAATATAGATGTCCTTCAAACAAAAATTGCAGCACTGATCTTGTCCACTGTCTAAAATTGACACAGTGGATTTATATAACATTATGTCAACCATGTTGAGAATTACAAATCTGTTGTGGAGAAATAATCCAGTTTTGTCATTACACACTAGAGGAAATAGCACTAAAATTGCAGTGTCTTGCAATGTACCTTGCTGTGTCTATGGAGAATAACAGAATAAGGAAAAAGTTACATGTGCATATGCATAAAGGTGATGTGTGAACCACAAGGTGGCCAGCTGAATCCTCAGCCCCATATATGAATCAGCAGGACCATGTCAAGAGGGCTTTTATGACTCATAGTGCATGCATGCAGCCAAAGCCAATACATGCAAGAAAACCTCACAGTCACCACTAAAAAAAGACTCCTCATAAAATTAATCACAACAGAAACCAGCCACCACAAAAGAAGAGCAACAGCATAAATACGAATGGCTCTAAACGTTCAAGTCACATAATCAACCTAGTTAGTTATGACCTGTCCACAAACTACATAGAAAGGCTAACCAATTTGATATCATACGCTGCTCATCATCACACAGACATACAAAATACAGAGTGCATTCAGACATTTTCAATTGTTTCTCAGGATTTATTACAGGCTCATCAAATAAACACTAAATGGTTTTTCTCAATAATAGAACCAAAGAATTGCATTGTTCAGTGATCAGGGAGTACGCTGCTTCTTTTTCTACATCTGTTTCAAGATATGCAGAATACAGATAATATGTAGGCCACCCAGTTGGACGACGCACCATGCATTTTATCACAGGACACCATAAGATGAAATTATCCTCACATATGAGGATGGAAGAGACTAAAACATACTCCAAGAAGGGGTTCTTAATTGTATTTTTATATTTGTGCTCTTAGCAAGAAGGTTCTAACAAAATATATTAAATAGGCTAACACTAATTGACAGAAGAGGGGTTCTTGATAGCATTTTATATTTGGGATTTTTTATTAGACACTATGATTTAAAAATTATTTCGAATTTTATCCATCAACCAATCTTACATAACAAAATACCAATAATCCCATAACTCACATTGCCAAACCACTATAATGGTCACATGGCCAACCCAAGAAGTCCAACTATTCCTAAACAAAAATATCTAGAATAACTACATTACAACTTCAAAATAAATCATATAGTGCATATACTGCTTGTGTTCCAACTCATCACCCAAATTTCCTCATAACATATCTTAATCACCCAATAACAGTGCACCCCTTTTCTCTTTCAATAGAAAAAAGATGCAATATTGAGGAGGAGGAGAAGAAGAAGCAATATCTGAACAACAAGAATTAACCTAGAAAAATATAAACAATGTATCAACCACTTGATCCCATAAACATGTGCATAAATAATGACAGTATATGACTTCTATGAAATTGCCTAGCCATTCATTTCTTCTACAAGGAGAAGGTGGAAGGAAGAGAGGGAGAGGGGAGTGGGGCGCAGGTGGGGGAGGGGGGATGGAGGAGGTAGTTGAGGTGAGAGAAACGTTTGGATGGGTACAAAACAGAGTCACTAGTAAGCTATAGTCGCTCCAATAAATGCAAGCCCAACTTGTCCTGTTACCATCCTTCTCCATGTTAGCTCTTCTCTGTAAGTCGGTCAACACCATCAACAGTTCAGCTGAAACAATGAAGGCCCCATTGGTCATCAAGTAAAACAACAAAGAGTCCCAATGTTGTTGAAGTTTAATGCATAGGTATATGCTGGAAAAGAGGTCAACTAATGGGGGGAAAAAAATCTCGAATAACTTTTAACCCATGGTTATTTGCCGAATTATTTAATTTATTTGCAGAAGCAGCGAATTCAAAGGACAAACTTAACTTAAATATTCAAGCAAACTTTCTTTAAAAGCACTCCTTAAGTTGCTCAAAACACAATAGTTTCACCCAATCATGAAAGAAACAAAGCAGCAAAACCGGTCTCCATCCTAATGTCTACACCAGCATAAAAAGTATAACAGCAAGCATTGCCAATAAAAATAAGACCATCTGCCCAAGTGGTCAACCAACAAGTACGCTTTCATCTAAACTCAACAAATGTATCTAAGTCTGCATTTAGCCATTAAGGAGATAAGATAAATTTGGCAAATAGCAAATGCATTCTGATCATAACGAATCTACTAAAGAAATAAAAACCTTATAAAACAAAAAGAACATGCCAATGGAAAAGATAACGACCTGGACAAAAAAATTGTTTATATCTGCATTACACATATATGGCTTGGTGCAAAATCATGCCCAAATAAGCATATGAGTGATCATTAAAAGGAAACAGGAAAAAGATAGATGACTAGTATATACAATATTTTGTCCTCTACAACATTATCAAACACAAATCAATTTTCGGATAGTCTTACAATGACTTGACATAACTGAACTAATGCAACATTTTATACTCCTCAATAAATAACCTGGCTTAGGCAACAAAAGAAAATGTTTCACTAGAAAAAAGTTCAGAACTCATCATTGCCATAATCAAGCAAACAAATGAAATACAAAGATGAATGGCCACACTTCATCATATAACCATGGCAATATACAGTGACTTGAGACTACTCACAGGAGATGAATTTCATGACTAGGAAAAGTTTTAAGATTCAAGAAAAGATCAGAGATGAGAAAACTACAGGAACAACAAAAGAACTTCTAAAACACTCGAATGCAAACAAAATTCAGAAAATTTCCAATATTATTTTGTGAAATACATGTGAAACATCAATATTCATCACAAAAAGTGCCAGGAACATCAGAAGCATTCTCCTTTCACTGACGGTAGAAAATCAGGAGAAGTATCTTGACATAAGATGCAGGAAAAACAAAAGAATTTTTTGTATGCCGTCACATATTTCTATTACTAAACATATTAAAAATTCGATAGCTACCGCATTATACCGCATAAAGAAAAGGTTGCTGAAACTTGTAACCTCTAAACAGCTTTCACAACTTGCTTGAAGAGAGTCAAAAAAACCTAATTCTACTCAGACTCTCAAGATATTGTATTTATGGTTTCACTTCACTATGAAATTATACTCCAGTACTCAGAGAAAACATAAAGACCTAAAATTCAAGCACATTGACAATAAACAATCAATTACTTAACATTAGCTAACAGCATGCGATCTAGAATATTTATTTTTAGAATGAGAAGAAATTTAAAGAGATGATATTATGATGCTAAGCATTCTTCGAAATGCCCCAGATACGAAGCCATGAAATTTCTAAATTGGCAAGCGGTAAACACTTTCTCCGCCACAAAGTAATTTACAAGGGAGGACGCCGACAGCAAAGATATATTTAACCCATAGGATCACTAGTTTTTGCTTCTTCCTCATGGCAATTACCCCTGCTCGTTCATGAGGTGTTGATTGACATGGGTAAAAAGTGGAATTGCAGCATCTCTCTCTCTCTCTCTCTCTCTCTGTTTTTTTTTTTTTTTTCCCCCGGAGGGGGGGTGTTGCATATTGAGAAAGGCGAACAATCTGCATTCAAAGTCACAGAACTCATCATGTACTCTATCATACCAGAAACAAATTGATCTTCAATTTCGGATCAATCGACAAATTCCCTCATCCTTAAAGACATGCAAAATAAACCAACAAAGTCACAGCGCTGACAATTCAACATAGTCAAACCCCAAAAGAGGTCTTTTTGAGTCGTAACCTCAAATTGATCGTTCCAGTATTCTTTCATGTCAAAAACCCTCTCCTTCCAGAAGCGTGTCATAGATCAGAAGAACAAGAAAGATGATGATATGCAGAAATAAACCGCCCAGATAGAGCAAACGATACAAAATGCTCCATAAAAGAACAAAAGGTCAGATAAAAATTAAAAGAGAACGGAGAAAACTACCAGATTTCATGTCGATGCGATCCACCCTTCCGTATCTGCCAAAGAGCCGCTCCAGCTCCGACTGGCGAGTATCGTAGTCGAAATTTCCACAGAAAACCGGCCTCATACTTCCAAGTCTGGCCAAACAAAAACACCCAAAACCTAAATCCGGAGGCGACAAAGATGAAGAACAAAAAACAAACGTTAAAAAAAAAAAATCAACACCCCCAGAACTTAAAAACAATCGCAAAAAAAAAACCTAATTCCACACAAGAATAACCCCAAGAACATGAGGAATTAACCAAACCCTAACCCTAGAGAACCGGGAGGGGGAGAAGATCGTACCCTTTTTTTCCCGAGAGCGAAGAAACCCTAAGGCAAAAACAAAAAAGGAGTAAAGACCTAAGGTCGTACACGGGTGAGGGTGCGTTTAAATAGGAAAGTGGGGGTTGGGGTACCCTTTTTGACGTTAGTTTGACGCGGCCACGTTGAAAATTTAAGAGATAGGGTTTTTTTTTTTTTAAAAAAATATAAATTAGTTGACAACTACGCTTTTCCCGTTAAATTATTTAAATTTATTTGGTATATAATCAACAGAATATTTTGCTTTCGGGATTCAGAAAATACGGGCACAACGCTTATTATGTATAGAATTATAGACATCCCACTTAAACTTTGATTGGGAGCCCAGAAAACAAAGGAAAAAAAAAAAAAAAAAAAGTAAGTTTGTTTTTTTTTTTGATTATGAGTTTAAAGAAAAAAAATATTTTTTTTCTTGATTAAAAATAAAAATTAAAAAAATATAATATTTTTTATTATTATATTTTTAAAAAGAACTCAATAAATTAAAAAAATTATTTTTTTAATTTTTATTAATTTTTTTATCCATCTGAATCTCAATTGGATGGAAGGCTTAGATAAGATACTTAAAATAAATTTTAAGATTAAAATATAATATTAATTTTATTTTTTATCAATAAAATAATAAGATAAAAATTATAAAAGATTTATTTATTTTTAATTTTTTTTTTAATTCTATTCGATTTGGAGAAAAAAAATTGTAGATTTGAGAAGATTTTTATTTTTTTCGTTTCTTTTTTTTTATTTTTTTATAAAAAAATTTTCAATCAAAGAATGTAATAATTTTTTTTTCTTTCCTATTTTTTTCTCTCAATTAAAACATTGGCGGTAATGTTACTATTTTTTTTTTTTGAAGTAATAAAAAATTTATTAAAATTATTATGTAAATTGAAGTGTTTGCTTTTGTTTTGCGGAAGGGAGAAAAGTGAACGAACATGGAGCCAAAAAGAATGCCCTATAAAATCCACTATATCATATTTGAGAATATAATCATCATTTAATTTTGACAAAAAAAAATTTAACTTAAAATTATATTAAGATAATGTTATGATATTTACTTTATTAGCCTTATATTTTTGAGGTTATGATATGAAAAGCATCGTTGCGACGATAATAACGAGGAGTCAAAAAAAATAATTTTTCCACATATCTCTAGCCGATTCAAATAGATAAATCTATTATAAATAATAATAATTATAGATATAAAGATAAAGAAAAAAAAAATTTTCTATATAGTTCTAGCAGAAGCAAGCTGTTCTTCCATTCTAACCGATCCTCAACCCTAAGCAAACAACTTTTGCAATGGACAATTACATAATTTAGTGTCATCAAGTCCAGCCAAGGCACCACTGCTCTCCATCCTCCACTAGTTTGCAACGAGTCCAAGGACATGATCCCATCCAAACAATATCCTTCATGGGAT